>NC_061122.1:138033589-138130474 GCF_002878395.1 Capsicum annuum | reverse complement strand
ACCAGTCCCCCCCCCACCTCGGCCTTCAACCTGCCGCCGCCCGGTCTCCAGCCGCCAATTCGGTCTCCAACAGGCCGAAACTCCGTCTGCAACCGCTACGCCGTCTCCAGCAGCCGCAGCTCCAAGCGAAATCCGGTGACTTCTAACCTTTGTTATTTCGTTATTTCGTATTGCATTTTATTTCATTATTTCATATTCCATCCTTATTGCATTTTATTTCATTATTTCATATTCCATCCTTAGTATTTTGCTCGTAGTAGCCCCTGTACCTTGTCTGTTGTCTGTTGTTGCTGTTGCTGTGGTCGTTTCTTAGTTTTATTTCGGGAATATTACTTTGAATGTGTGTGAGCTTTGTATTTCCTTGCTGCTGCTTTGATACTGTCACCGGGTTCATCTTTATATTTTCCTATACTGTCGGGTAGTTGTGGCTGTGGGTGGTAATGGGTGGATAGGGTCATGTCTGAGGGGGTTGGGGCGTGGGGCCGTGGTGAGAGCGGGGGATGGGGAGAGGGCGGGAGTGGGCGGGAGGCCAAAGTTGGGCCGAAGGGGAGGTAGTGGGGGGCGTGTGGATAGCGACGGTAGGCTGAGGGTTGGGTCTTGGAATATAGGGACCCTTCAGGGTAAGTCCGTAGAGCTTGTGAAGATTCTTAGGAAGAGGAGGATCAACCTTGCGTGTGTCCAAGAGACCAAGTGGGTAGGGTCTAAGGCTAGCGATGTGGATGGTTACAAGCTGTGGTACTCTGGGAGCGAGAGGCGTAGGAATGGAGTTGGCATCTTAGTAGATGAAGAGCTTAGAGGTCAGGTAGTGGAGGTGAAGAGGATCAACGATAGGTTGATGACTATTAAGTTGGTCATTCGGGGGTTTACCCTGAACGTGTGTAGTGCTTATGCGCCGCAAGTGGGAGCGGAGGGGGAGGAGAAGATGCGGTTCTGAGAGGCTTTGGAGGAGGTGGTGAGAGGCGTGCCCAGTTCGGAGAAGATTGTTGTAGCAGGGGATTTCAACGGGCACATCGGGGCGCTACCGGGAGGCTTTGGGGATGTGCATGGTGGTTTTGGTTTTGGAGAGAGAAATGAAGAGGGGGCGACCCTATTGGAGTTTGCGAGGGCCTTTGGGCTGGTGGTGGTGAACTCGGGCTTCCCGAAGAAGGACGAGCACCTGATCACTTTTCGGAGCGCGATAGCCAGGACCCAGATTGACTTTTTGTTGCTTAGGAAAGGGGATAGGGCGTTGTGTAAGGACTGTAAAGTCATCCCGAGTGAGAATCTCTCGACCCAACATAGGCTTTTGATTATGGATTTGGGTATAAAGAAAAATAGAAAGAGGAGGAGTAAGGAGTGTAGACCGAGAATTAAGTGGGGCGGCTTGACGCCAGTGAATGCGTGGGAGATAGGGGAGAGGTTGGCGGGCAAGGGGGTGTGGGAGTGTAGGGGGGACGTGGATAGTATGTGGGACAGGGCGGCAAGGTGCATCAGGGAGAATGCAAGGGAGGTGTTGGGTGTTTCTAGGGGCCGGGCCGGTCACCATCGGGGGGATTGGTGGTGGAATGAAGAGGTGGAGAAGAAAGTGGAGACCAAGAAAGAGGCGTATGCTAAGTTGGTGGAAAGTAAGGACGAAGAAGAGAAACGGGTAAACAGGAAAGAGTACAAGCTAGCGAGGAAGGAGGCGAAGTCAGCGGTCACGGCAGCTAAGACGACCGCTTTTGAGAGCTTGTATGCAGGGTTACAGGGGAAAGGAGGGGAGAAAAAGTTGTTTAGACTCGCTAAGGCTAGGGAGAGGAAGGGTCGTGACCTCGATCAGGTGAGGTGCATTAAGGGGGAGGACGGTAGAGTGTTGGTGGAGGACGGCGACATAAAGAAGAGATGGCAGTCGTACTTTCATAGGCTCTTGAACGACGAGGGGGACAGAGCTATTGTGTTAGGGGAACTGGAGCACTCAGAGGAGTGTCGGGATTTTAGCTATTGTAGACGTTTTAAGGTAGAAGAGGTTAGACAGGCAGTCCGCAGGATGCGTAGGGGTAGGGCGACGGGGCCGGATGAGATACCGGTGGAGTTTTGGAAGTTCGTTGGAGAGGCTGGTGTAAGGTGGTTGACTGGATTATTTAATGAAATTTTCAGGACGGCAAAGATGCTCGAGGCGTGGAGGTGGAGTACCATGATCCCTCTCTATAAGAATAAGGGGGACATTCAGAGTTGTAATAACTATAGGGGGATTAAGTTATTGAGTCACTCTATGAAGATCTGGGAGAGAGTGGTCGAGGTGAGGCTGAGACGGATAGTGTCTATCTCGGAAAACCAGTTCGGATTTATGCCCGGCCGCTCGACGACGGAGGCAATCCACCTGGTACGGAGGTTGGTGGAGCAGTATAGGGAAAGGAAGAAGGATCTGCACATGGTGTTTATCGACCTGGAAAAGGCTTACGACAAAGTCCCCAGGGAGGTGCTTTGGAGATGCTTGGAGGTGAGGGGAGTACCGCAGGCATATATCAGAGTAATTAAGGATATGTATGAGGGAGCGAAAACCCAGGTGAGGACGGCGGGAGGAGACTCAGAGCATTTCACTGTCCGGACAGGATTGCATCAGGGATCTACTCTTAGTCCCTTTTTGTTTGCGTTAGTAATGGATGTGTTGACGCGGCATATTCAAGGGGAGGTGCCGTGGTGTATGCTCTTTGCAGACGATGTAGTTCTGATAGATGAGACTCGAGGGGGTGTAAATGATAAATTAGAGATGTGGAGGCAAACTCTTGAGTCTAAAGGGTTCAGGGTGAGCAGAAGCAAGACAGAGTATGTGGAATGTAAGTTTAATGACGTGAGGCGGGAGAACGAGGTAGTAGTGAAGCTGGAAACACAGGAGGTATGTAAGAGAGATAAGTTCAAGTATCTCGGGTCCGTGATCCAGAGTAACGGTGAGATTGACGAGGATGTCTCGCACCGTATTGGGGCGGGATGGATGAAGTGGAAACTCGCGTCGGGGGTGCTGTGTGATAAGAAGGTGCCGCCCAAGCTTAAAGGCAAATTCTATAGGGTGGTAGTCCGTCCGACCTTGCTGTATGAAGCGGAGTGTTGGCCAGTTAAGAACTCCCACATCCAAAAAATGAATGTGGCAGAAATGCGGATGTTGCGCTGGATGTGTGGACTGACTCGAGGGGATAGAGTTCGGAATGAGACTATCCGGGAGAAGGTTGGTGTGACTTCAGTGGAGTGTAAGATGCGGGAAGCACGATTGAGATGGTTCGGACACGTGAAGAGGAGGGGCATGGATGCCCCGGTCCGTAGGTGTGAGAGGCTAGCGTTGGATGGTTTTAGGCGGGGTAGGGGTAGGCCGAAGAAGTACTGGGGTGAGGTGATTAGGTGGGACATGGAACAGTTACAGCTCACCGAGGACATGACCCTAGATAGGAAGGTCTGGAAGACGCGAATTACGGCAGAAGAGTAGGGCCAGATTGGGTCGCTAGTGTAGGGAATTACTTGGTGGGGTTTTTTATTTTTTACTCCCGTTATGATTCCGTATTCAGTGTTTCATGCTTATTACGAATCTGTGTGCTTTCCTCTGTTTTATATTCCTTATGGGTGCCGTATTTATGTTATGTCATCTGCTTCTGTGCTTTACTATGTGTTTCTATGATATCTTGTGCCTTGAGCCGGGGGTCTTTCGGAAACAGCCTTTCTACTTCATCAGAGGTAGAGGTATGGACTGCGTACATCTTACCCCCCCAGACCCCACTAAGTGGGAATACACTGGGTTTGTTGTTGTTGTTGTAATACCTAATGCTCAAAAAGGGCGACTTTTTTCTAAAGGGCCAAAAATTGTAGCAATTGATTAAGTGATATTGCTTTCAAATTATGTTTGTATACATATGTACATAAAGTATTCATTTCTGCGCCAGCTAAAATAGGACTCTCCATTACCAAAAGCTTGAATTAAAAAGTAGAAAATAGAGATAAAAAGTAACCATATTCGAGAAAACACTAATTAAAGAGAATCCATATTGGCAAAATGGAAATAAAGATCATTTTTTACATTAAAGAATATAAATGAATGGCTAATAGAAAAATAGAAAGCATCGTCTTTTTTTTTTTTTTTTTTAAGAAAGAGTAGTTTTATTCATATATATATAAATAAAGAGTTGGAGCTCTCTAATACAAAAAAAAGATGGGTGCAGTCCAAGCATCTGAAAAATTTGATATTGTCCTACACTGATTCCTTCCTTTCAGATCGTCCCATACTGTAGGAGCTACAAAAGGGAGGAGGGGCGGGAGGGGGGTAAGAAAAAAAAATTATAATGTTATTTAAAGCTTAAATAAAGTACTTGTAATTGAAAATTCATAAAAAGAAGATTATATTAGACATTTTACGAAAGGACACAAAAAATATGTTGCTGATTGAGAGAACAACATGAAAGAGTGATTTTTAATCAAACTTTTATCTACTGTTCACAATTCTTCATTTGTCTAAATTTTTAATTAAAAAATCTCAGCTATTTATTTGCTTTATTTTATTTATACAAATTATCTCTACCACTCTCATATATTTTTTCTACTATAGTTTTTTTTTTTTTTTTAAGTTTTTTCATTTACTATTATACATATAATTTAATAACATCTTATTTAAAAATAAACTTTCAATTTTGAATACGTCCAAAGCGTAATCAAAGAAGCTTTTTATTATTTCATTATAAAATTTTCTAAAAATTTTAATCATTATTATTTATTTGTATTTTTTGTGTAGCAATTAAGGAGTTTGGCCATAAAAAGTAGAAGCATTTTTATTTTTTGGCAAACAATTCAAATTTTCAAAAACTAGAAAAAAAATTATTTTTGGGCCAAATTCTAAATTTTGGGATTTTAAAAAATTTAAATTTTGCCTCAAACTTTTATATTTTATAAAATTATCCCATCATTTATCAATCCCAACTAACATTTATCTAACAATGAATTCCACTAATAAACCTTGTTATGTCACTCAAATATGTAGTGGTTTTGTTCCATATCATTTATTAAAAATAATGTAAATAGAAAAATCAAATGGTCCTTTGTGAGTTGAAAAAATTTCAATAACTTCTACAGTAATTCATGAAATTGTTTATAAGCAGGTTGGAACTTATAATCTATGAATTTAATATTTATCATGGAACATGTTTATTATAAAATGATGATACAAAGTTATGAATATTATTAATAATATTAGAACTTACAAGTATATATCATATCTTTTTTAAAAAGTTAAATATTTAAAAAAAAAACTATGACTAAATATATGATAAAACTTTATCCAAAAATAATTTGTCAAAAATATTTAAAAATTAGCCAAACGCTAAATGTTTCTTCTCTATTTTATTAAAGTGATTATCCAGAGAGCTTTGTGACTTCTGAGCCATGCAATTGGCTTTTGCCTTTAGGGGAGTTTGAGGTGTTGATGCGTCTGTCAGCCTAAAAAACTGATTACTAAACTGTTTGCAGAAATTAACCTTGTTAATCGTTACATGTTATAAGAGAAAATACATCAAATTTCCCTCAACTTGTCAGCAAAATTTACTTTAAATTCTAAACAAATTGGGCAATTATATATCCCATTAATAACTTTTAAGTGAATTAAATACAGCCTCAAAATCACAATCTCACTCTCACAACGGAGAGTGCACTATACATGCGTCATGTCATTGCCAAATTAGTGCCACATCAATGTCATGTCATTGCGACATAAAAAATTATAATTTTTTTTTTTAAAAAGTAATTCCACACACATACTATTTTCATATTTTTTTTTTAAAAAGAAAAATATATATATATTGTAAAATTTAAAAGGTGGACCCTACCATTTTTCATGTTTTTTTTTTACTATTTACGCGTTGATTTTATAATTATTTTTCACGTCAGCAATTAGGGTGGTAAAAAATTCACTTGAAAGTTATTACGGGGATATATAATTGCTCGATTAGTTTAGGGTCTAAAGTAAATTTTGCTAACAAGTTGAGGGGGAATTTGATGTATTTTCTCATGTTATAAAAGGTCTAGTCAATTAATATTTGCATGAGTAAGTAATACTAACATGTTATCTTGTTACTGTAGTTGATTTGCTTTTTTTCTTCATAAGACAAATCGTTCATTCATTCATGTTTAAATATCAAATAAAATCTCTCAATCTACTTACATTCCAAGTCATATGATGTTTTGATGATTGACAAATATTATACAGGCGATAATTTGTTTGGAGAAGAATGATTGAAGAATGAAGAATATAGTTCATCAACATATCTCTAAAAAGAAGAGAAGAAGTTAACAACACTGTTCGAGGAACTCATCAGTGAACCTGTTTCACTAGTAAAAATGAAGATTGTCCAAAAGAAGTTATTTCATAAAGGTTAGTTAATTGGAATTATGACTCCATCCAATTCTACAAGTTATTGGAGTTCAAGATAAGAGAAACAAACCCGACACATGAGGACACTTCAAACCAAGTCAAACTAGGATTGGCTTCATGAAATTAAAGACTTGAACCAATTTATTTTTGGATTACTGAACAATAAGGCATATATTTACTCCCATATAACTAACATGAAATACTTTATAATTTGACCATACCCTATTAGAGAGGCTTTAGAATGTGAGAGACTCAACACAAAGAGTCTCGAAAAAGAAACAACTATTGTAATAAAAGAACTAGTTCCTGTCAAGATTTAGATATATAGTTCTTGAGTTGTAATAATTAGTTTTTTTGTGTGGTTCCAAAGTAATATCTTGATTACTTTCTTAGTTGATCATAACAAGTGTTATTATGTATTGTAAGGGACTTCATTGACTGGATAAAATCATTAAGGAGAAAAGTTATGAGGGCAGATGAGAAGGCTATTGGGAACAAATTCCTAAGTGTTATGAGAATAGTTGTAGACTTTAAATAGCTTCGGTTTAATAAGATTCTTTGTAATCTCGAATTTCGATCTTATGAATACTCAACTCTTAGTAAGAAAAATAAAATTTGAAACATGAAGTCCTACATAATGAAAAGATTCACGAGTCATGAAGCCAACCTACATATAGTTGTATGGAACCAATCTCTCTCATGTTCTAGCCCCCAAGTTACCATGAGTCATGTAAGAGAACCACGAGTCATGGAATTACTTGTGGAACCCTGAGAGTTAACAAAACTCATCAATACCACTATTGATAGAATAACCCGTAGATAAAGTCCACAAACCGTACTGTTAAGACCTGGAATTAATATAGAAGTTTTACAAATCCTCGAGGAAATCATGAACAGGACCAAGAGTCGTGAAGTGTTCCACAAGTCATGAAGTGACTCTGGACCCTTGTCCTGAAAAATTCAGCTTTGTTTTAAAAATGATAGTTTTGACTTTTTGTCACCCTATTACCCTATCCCATGATGTTTTGGATACCAAAATGTATAACTATCAGATCCTTAAGTCAATTCTTCCTTTAATATATCAATAAAAAGTCAAGAACAAGTCTAAGGCAAATCAAGCAATCTAGGATTCATATTCTAGCAATCTAATCGAGTTTTCTCTTGTCAAGTTGTTGTCTTCATCATGTACACAAGATTTTAGTGATGGATTTCTTTCATCCTCACGTCTAGGTATTTTTAAGTTTATATGAAAGTATTCCTAAATCATTAAAGTTGGCTTCTTTACATGCTTAATGTGATTTTTTAAAAAGGTTTTCGTGATTTGATGACTCCCATACAAAATTTTTATTTATGCATTAAAACTCATGATTTAAGATCACTTTACAAAATATGAAGTCTATATTGAGAAGATATTTTTTTAGACACAATATTTTGTGCATATGATTCATGATATGAAAATAGAGCACATATTCACCATAGTACAATTTTACAAATATGTTGAGTACGGACTCAAATTATGATTCATCTATATTACATAATATCATAAGAGCTCAAATAAATTTTGAGAGGATTATTTAGTACCAAGAGAAAAAAGTTTCTAGATAATGCAAGTCCCGTAAATAAGTTGCCACCGTAGGTTTTTCCCAAGATTTAGTATTAAAAAATACTTATGTTCAAGGTTTTGTACCTTGGCCAATCAAAACAATCTTTCCAGTATGGGTTTATGACACTAGACATCATGATATCACACATTATTTGTCGATTATAAGAAACTCTCCCCATATATAAACTTTATGGAATTACTCTTTATGTACTTCTGAATTACTTTTATGCAGACTTTATCCATCACTTCACCTCAGGTTTCATTTGTTTAAGCCATGTTTTACGACCTTCTCATAACTTCTATTTCACATCTTATCTACTGTTTTAAGCTACCCTCTTCATGTTTTCATGATTAATTATTCAATTTATGTTATATGTATATATATACATACTTACATAGCAATATATTACATTTTATTGACTGCATTTTGCACTATATCTTCCATATGATGTAGATCCAGGTACTCAAGCTTATGATTTTCTACTAGACATTTGGTAGCACCTGACATTTAGTTGATTGGTGAGTGTTTCTATCATTCAGGAGGCTTGGAGTTGCTTTTTTGTTCTCTTCTTAATTTATTTTAGACTTTGATTTAATAATGGTTATAGGGTGTTGTCCTGGTTGACTATTATGGTTAATAGTGGAGGCTTCACTAGACAAATAATATTTATAGTTGACAGTCATTCATTCTACTCATATCTTAATAAAGATTATCTCTTTTCTGATTTAGTCCATTATCATTGTTTATATTTCTGCCCTAGTCTCTTTATTTATAAACTTACTACGCTAAAAGGCCTCTCCGAACCACTAATAAGCAACTAGTTATGGATCAAGGATAGGGTGTAGAGTCGGGTCATGATGAACTTAGTATCAAGTAATAGGTTCAAGTATCTTCGGGTATTTTTGAAGCCATGTCTAGTAGAGTTCTACTTATGGGTGTGAAGCGTGCCTGTCACGACCCAATAGTCCAAAATGAGTCTAAAGCCTCGAGACCTGAACCAAGGGTCCCCTAGCCTAAAATCAATATTTCAGAGCTGATGGAGCTGTTGGAATTATCATCTGATGTCATATTCTAGAAGTTTTGATTCGAGGCCAATTCCTTAACAACGAAAGCTCCAAAATAAGGAATGTGCCTAAAACCCAAACAAACTGCTCGATAACCAAATCAGTTATTCCGGTAAGTCACAAATGAGCTGTAATTGCTTTGGAAAGGCTCAAAATATCAGAAAGACACATAAGTTGAGGAAATAATCTAAAGGATCATCACAATATCCATTACTAAAAGGACTTTTGTCTGTAAAAGTTAATAGATAGGAGAAGCACGAAAGCTCGAGGGGATGAGGTTACTGGGCCTGCATACTTCGAGCAAGACTCCCCAGGTAATCTCTAAGAAGAGACAATGCTTCTAAGGGATTTTTCTATATGTATCATTTTTTCAACCAACTTCCTTACTTCATTTCTCAATCTACCAAAACTTAACCTCAATAATTAACTAACCTCTAACTGAACCGAGAAGGTTGATGTACATAAATCCAAACCACTACACACAGATACCATACCAATACCAACATAACCAAGCGGAAACTTATGTAATCCAAAGGCAATATAGGGCATGAATCATGAAACCAACTCAGACATCCAAATATAACCTTCTTTTGCCTTTCTGAATCTTCCATCTACTCCGAACTACCTAAAATATCATCCTAGTCCTATCCCTACAACTCCATCACACTAACCTCAAAGAATTGAAGCTGATCCACCAAAATCCATAATGGCCAGCATAAGAATAAGCCCATAAGGTGCTCCCTGAACACATAAATAGTGATGACCCATGTATGCAATCATCTGCCAATACTACAACTAGTCCTAATAACCCTCGAAACTACCAGCCAGGAGTTCAAAGCACAAACACTAACCACTGAATAATCTATTACAGGATGTCTCACCAACTGAGAATGAACCCATGTCGAGTCCAACTCAAGTATATTTCTTCCGCTAAGAAGATAATCCAAAATTTCAGTGAAAACTAAAAAATCAAGGTCAAGAGTGGAAGAAACCATCATCAAGCACTAATAGACCTCCATCTAAATATCTGTCCACCACTATTCATCTGAATTAATGTAGATAGAATAGGTAGCTAACAAGTAGGCTTAGCCAACATATAGGTAAAAATCCAACTGAGGAAAATCTAAAAATAAGGGCCGCACCTAAACTCTACAACTCCAAGCTGAAATCTCAATACCATGGCTAAACCAATCGATCCCAACTATCAAAATCAATCCTGTAGATGGGTACACATCCATGTTCTAAATCTATCATAACCTTTAAGATGTTATTTTGAGGTGTAAAATCCAAAATTGAAGCCTACAAGTTTAAACTATGGGTAAATACCTAGCTCACCTTTCCTATCAAAATCAAGAATATCCCTGGTTGATCCTGCCATAGCTAAAATCAAAACACAACAAAGAACCTGAATCATAATGGAGGATAAACTGCAGGCTACAAGCACAATGATCAACTTCATATCTGCTGGAGGGCATAGATCACCAAAGCATACCTAAGGAATCACCAAGGTTGCAAATAGTACTAGTGATAACCAAAAACTCTAGCAACTCGAAGAAATTAAACCTTAGACCAAAATTGATTAATCCAATACTCTGTATCTGCAATGAATACCAAACCTACCAACTAAAAAAGTGGCCACATAAAAGATCACCTATGTCCACCTTTCTTAACTTTACCATAACAAGAACCATATCACGACAAGAGCGGAGTATCCAAATCCACCAATACCAAGATCAAAGGTATCACTAAAAGATGACCCAAAAAACCTACCACTACCAAATGATGAACTAGCCAAAATAGAAGATCGGATCCTAAATTGGTTAATCTAAAAAATAGGCTATAAAGGAAGATAGCCAATGCTACAAATTTAGAAACACCAAAGACAATTTCTAAAATCTCAAACTCAAAAATGGGCAATAAAACCATTCGCCAACTCTAAAACTAAAACAGACCCAAGGATGGCCAACTACCTTTATTTCTACAGCCCATTCAACAACTGGTCTAGTTTTACCAATAGAAGATGAGAAAAACTAATCTCACCTCACTACAAGAGGGAAAACCAACCAATTATTCTAGCCGCCTAGGCTAATGAACAAGAATCACGAGGAAGGGTATTGTAGCTAGATAATGCTAGTCAAGTTATCTACCAAGCAAGGATCGATTAATGTCAAAAAATGGCAATATAAATAATAACTATAGTGACATCAGTATAAAGAGTAGTTGACATCAAAAATGAAAATCAACAATAAGTACCACTTTAGGGCCATAAGAAGGCCAATATATCAAGGTAAGTAGGACTTGAACCCAAATGCTACACCCCTAAGGAAATATCAATACGAGTCTACTCTATCCACTACTAAAGGAAATCACCTACGAGGGTAGTCATATAATCATGAACTCTACACCAAGGCAATCAATAATTAATACAAAAATACCAAGGAATATAAGCATTAATGGGTATGAAAACCCTAATACACTCTAGTGAAAAAGTAAATATAGGAAATAAAAGCATATCTATCATGGTAAAACCCAGAGTCACATGCCTGACATGCCCAAAGGAGTAGAAATTTTAGCGAGTTTGAACTTGGACTAAGAGCCTGAATCACCAATTGTGGTACTACGTGCACTACCACTAACTGAAGGTGCCACACCACTATGATACTGATCTAGAAAAGTTGAATGATAAATAATCCCATATTGAGGACACTCTCTAGAATAGTGACCTGATCTCCCTACAGTCATAGCAAACCCATGAAGCCTAACCTAGAGAGAAACACGAGATGACCCCAATTGGATAATCAACTGATGTCGGGGTCATTCCCTACTAAAATAATCATCTTCCACAAAGTCATGACATATCTTAGGAGCTCTATACCAGTGAAATATATGATGAACCGATCTGAACAACCAACTATCACTTGAGGCACCCTCTACACCAATGTTAAATATTGACACAACCATGACAAACTCTTAATATACTTTGGGGTACTACACCCACTGATATATAATGACTGCTACAATCTAAAGATCCATGCAGAATACTCTACAAGATCCGATGAGAACTCCGCCTATTGTGTCCATCACTACTAATCTGAGAGCCACCTATAGCTTGAGATGCTTCCTGTGTAGAACTAATAGGTTGTAAGTGAAAATGATCTCCATAAAGAGGATCCCTACTCCCTGATGAAATACCTATAGCACTATACTGGTGACATGACCTCTTAATTCCACCTCTATAAGTCTCAATACATGCTCTCTCTATAGACCTTGCATGATCAATAACTTGAGAGGAAAAAGATCCAACTACTATTAAATTCTCTAGTGCCATATTGAGTGATAAGTCTAATCCTCTAATAAATCCATACACTATCTCATGCTTTGAAAGATATAACATAGAAGTATATCTATCCCTCTCAAAAAACACAACCTCATACTTTGAAGCTAACAAAGAACCCTGCTGAACACCAACAAACTCAACTTTGATGCTTGATTCAATGAACATCACCAGTTATGGGGTATCAGTAAAAAGACTCAAAATCCCTAATGCAGAACCTAGAAAGGCTGAAGCGGTCACAAACTCTACTGGATCTTAGTCTGGTCCTAAATCCTCCAGATAATACTAAAGATATTTGATATCCATATCTGACTCAGTTTAACATTATGCTTAAGCTCTAAAAATACGTGTTGAAGTCCCATCTGCATCTATCAACAACCTTGTATTATCCATATGGAATAAAATAGAGTCAATAATGTGCTAAAGGTTTATAAAAATATGGACACACGATAAGGAGTCAAGAAAAGAGTTTCCTAAGAATGCTCTGCAACTGCTCGAGAATGAGACATGGACATCTCTGCATCAATTCATTGAAATCTACTAGACACCAACTTCTTGTACTAACACATCGGTAAACCAATGATCTGATACCAATTTCTTATGACCCAATAGCCCAAAATAATTTTGAAAGCCTCAAGACCTGAACTAAGGGTTCCACAGCCTAAAATTAATATTCTAGAGCTGATGGGCACTACTAAAATTATCATCCAAGGTTTTCTACTAGGATTTTTGATCCAAGACCAATTCCTTAACATTAAAAGCTCTAAAATATGTAAATAAGCCTAAAGCCCAAACAAACTTCCCAATAACTACATCTATAGTTTTAGTAAGTCATAAATAACTTATAACTGTTGTAGGAAGGCTATAAATACCAAAAATGCACATAATTTAAGCAAATAACCTAGAGGGTCGTTATAGTTCCATGTTTATAATAGGGAGGCTATATGGGAGTTATGAATATGTCCCCTTTTTATGATTTTATTCATACGGTTGAGTTTAAATCTGTCTTTTTTATAACTTGTATTTTACGTATATTACTGATCATACCTCTAAAAAGAACTTCTAGTTAGAGGGATGCTACTAATGTTATAGTTGATTCTACCCCGATAACTCTAGTTTATTTCTTATAAACCATAAACAAAGTCTGTTCTTTTTTTTAGAATGCTAAAATCGAGACTTCATAGGTATCATAAGTATGTAGGGGTTCTAATTCATCTATCTCTTAGCCTCCAAATATTGATCCCAATGTTAAGTTCCATAATTTTAGTAAGATATTGACTCATATCGTGGCCACTTAGACTAACCATGTAACCCTAGATGATCTTAGATCTCAAAATAACTTAAGGTCCTTGACTTTCTTAGAATGAATCCTCTAGAGTTCACAAAATCAAAGCACGATGAGGATTCCCAAAATTTTATTAACATAATTTAGAATATTCTTTGGGTTGTGCATGTTACAAATACAACATAGGTTATACTTTTTTCGTATTAGCTAAAGGATGTTGCTAGCATACGGTTTGAGTAGTTCAAAAATATGTATAGAGAGGATGTTTCACCTTCAGAGGGGTTTGAGTTTGAGAAGGCTTTTGTAATACCCCAAAGTTTTCTAGCTAATTTCATCCTAAGAATGTCTAGTATTATCTTCTAAAGTGAATGATATTTATGCCATGATGAATTTTTAAGATTTTCAATTTTTGTCATGTAAGAAATTCAATAATCTTTCCATCGATATAAGATTCGCCCAAATTCGATAATCGAGTAAGAAGTTATGACTATTTCAAGTTTCCATCGTAAAACAACACAATATTAGTCAGTGGTGCACCGCACCATAGGAGAAAATGGAAATTGTCAAATTCCAGTAGGGGTCCGCGATAGTAGCGCATCGCGCTAAACTTCCAGGTCGCAAATAAAGTGGCAACACAATGGCTCTACGTTGCGCCATCTCTCAATTTCCCAGTTGTCAAATTTCAGTTACACGGCGCGATAGCGCCGTGTTGTGCCAGGGGTCCAATTCGAGAAAAATTCACTGAATTTAAAATACGCATCCAGGATTAAAAAGGTCAATTTCCCACCCCTATTTAAACCCAATAACACATGATTTAGCCATTTTCCACCCAAAATATACTAGTTTCTCTCAAATTTCTTTCAAGAACAAGCTAGGGTTTCAATTGGGGATTCAATTTCAAGAAAATCTCTCCACCAATCTTTGCTAAATCCAGAACTAAGGCATGCATTATGTTGATTTATGGTTTCCTTTCATCCATACAACGCAATAACCCTATTTTAAATTATTAATCATGATTATTATGTTGTGGGTTGCTCAAGTTATGTGATGGTTGTTGTTTGATTCCCATGTTTAGATCCTTATGTGAAATTATGAAAACTACGTTAGCATACAAATTGAAATCCATGAATTTGGTGGTCTATGATTTGTGAAATTTGATGATTTCACCTATGCCTTAAGTTGTTCATGTAAGGTGTTTGATAAAATGCCTAGGAGGATAGAAATTATGCACTATAGCTTAATTGTGATCCAAAATGACTTCCATGTTATTCTTATATTTTGAAATTGTTGTTGGATTGCTCATGAGTTAGCCTTATTAAATTATGCTATGTATACATGCTATCTTATTCACGTATCAAGCTATGATAATCAAATGCCCATGAAATGTCTTTAATTATTGTATTATGGATTGTTGATCTTAGTCATGTATTCAAGAATGTCATGCCTTGTCAGTTTCCTTCCATTGAGTCCTGGGGGTACTTGTACCCAAAAAATATAGCTGTGCGCCTAGAATCAGTGTTATGTTTCAAGATACTCTCGGTCAAGCTAGGTTCAGTAGAATATAGTCAGTCTTATGACTCAGGAAAAGCTCAGTAATCTCAGTAATCTTAGTCAGTTATTAAATCTCAGTAATATTCTATCATTCAACGAAATTTAGCTAATTCAGTTAATTTAGTTAATTCAGTTCAGTTTAGTTCAGTAATCCATGTTCAGTGTCTATTCAGATGGGAGTAGGAATTAGCACCGAGTGAACCCAGGGATGGGAACACACACTGTCAGATGAGGGTGTGATTCTTAGAAGTCATCCTTTCACTCCAGAACTATGTAGCCAGCATAGGTTGAGACATTAATATTGTCAGATGAGGGTTGATGAGGTGGATAAACACTATCAGATAAGGGCCCCACCATTCTCTTTTAGGGGAAACTATCAGATGAAGGTCACCCACAGCTTGTCCTTATCGGTGGTGCGACATTGACACCTTTCTAATTGGGGTTATAGATTGACCCCAACTCAGCTATAATACGTTATTTGGGGCATGTCGGTTAGATAAATACTTCTCATAGTTTTAGTTACAGAATTTAGGACTGTCAGATACAATTATTTAGTCTTAGTATTAGAACTCAAATAGTTCTACAGAATTCAAGACTGTCAGATACAATCAACTCAGAATAGTTCAAAAATCAGCTAGTTCCATTAGATTTAGGACTGTCAGATACAACCATTCATGTTATTAGTTATATTAGTCTTCAGAACTCAGTTATTAGTCATGATTAATTATTAGTAATTTTATGTTATCACGATCTCAGATATAGTTACTATGTATTCATGCATGTATTCTCATATTCATATTAGTTAGTTAGTCAGTATTGCTCTTGAATATGAACCCCATGCATTCAGTATACCTCACATGCATACCAGTATAATCAAAGTATTGACACATTTGCACTATGGTGTTCTATATCATAGGTTCCGAAGCATGAGCTCCAGAGCATTAGTAGATTCTAGATATCAGCAATCAGTCAGTAATGAGTCCTCATACTCCGAGGATGATATGATTTGTTATTTTATTATCTCAGTAATTATTCATTTCAGTAGTCGGAGTTAGTTGGGGACATGTCCTATCTATTCCTTATTCAGACAGTTCAGTTAGTTAGTCTTTCCAAACTAGCATGTTCAGACTATCATGTTATTTCAGTTTTATTTTGGGTATTTCATACCCCATTCAGATGTTATATCTTTATCAGTTATGTTACAGTCTTGAACATTATGGCTTTTCAGTTCATGTTTCCGCAATCATATAGTATATTATACAGTATACACATACATATATCATTCATGGGTTAGCTTGTGGTCTTTTGGGGTCATGAGTATCGTGTAGCATTTTGGGTACCAGATCTGGGGTGTTACAGCTTTCTTGTAATATTTTTCCTTGAGAGTTGGGAGAGGCAAAAATTAGACTATTCTCAAATTTAGAGCAAGATTCTATGAGTGTGAAGGAGAAAAGTCTTAATGTCACCTAATTATCTTGATATAACCCAGATATCAGGTCTAAGGTAAAGAAAAGAATTATTCATGTTAGGGCTTTCTAGAATTTAAGAAAGGAGGATAAGACAACAATGTTAATTAGAGAAATGGACATAGCTCAACTTATGATTCTTGTTCAGTAGGTCAAAGAGTATAAGTTAAAAAAAGGGAAGAAAATCATATAAGAGAACCAAGATGACAAACTATGATTCTAGTCAATAGAGGGCCAAAAAAGTGAATAGTCTTACTTCTATAATAAGTTTCTCAGGTCATCCCTATCTTCAGCTAGTGCACTAAATCCTACACTCAGAAATAATAAAAAATTTTAAACTCTATGCCCTCAATCTTAGGGCACTATTGTAAAGGGATCTTTATACCCTTATTGCAATAAGTATTGAAATCACCATCTGCGTGAGTGCCTCTATGGTAGGATGGGTGTTTTGGATGTGGTTAGATGATGATGATTTTCGTTTAGCTAGGCAGGGGAATAAGTGTAATAGAGCCAAAATACACCATCAATCCCGACAGGCCATGTACCACGAAAGAAAATGCTTTAGGTTTTGGCAGTGGTTAGAACTAATTCTATGTATTATCTAACCATTCGAATTAACAGAGTTCTCCTAATATTATAACTGGTATGTTGAAAGTTTACTCTCTTGGTTTTTATGCTTTGTTAGATTCGAGAGCTATCTTTTCATTTATGATTCCTTATGTTGGTATAAAATTTGAATTAGTCTCAAACACTTTCTAGATCCTTTCTCTATTTCCAATCCAATCAGAAAGTCTATCTTAGCTAGATGAACCTATAAAGATTGTACTTTGTCAATTCTTCAAAGAGATATCACAATTGATCTAATGGAGTTATACATGGTAGATTTTTATGTCATATTTAGGCATAGGCTGGTTGTATTCTTTTTATGCTTCAGTTGATTGTAGAATTTGAATTATGAAATTTTAGTTTCCCAATGAACGTTTCTAAGAATGGAAAGATAGTCTAATCGTTCCAAGAGGTAGTTTCATCTCCTATCTCAAGGTCAAAAAGCTAATTTCCAAAGTTTATATCTATCATCTAGTTTGAAGTAAGGATTCTATTTCTAAAACCCTTTCTTTTAGTTAGATCCCATAGTCAACAAGTTTTCTAAGGTTTTTTTCCGCTATATTTTTGGGGTCCCCATGATAAGGAGATACATTTTAAGATAAACATGCTTTATGATACACAAACCATTCTTATTTACCATATATAATATCTATAATTGAATTAAAATAATTTAAAGAGTAGCTGAAAGCTCTTCTAGAAAATGGATTCATCAGACCTAATATTTCTTTACGGGGTGCCTCAATGTAATGACCCTTCGAGTCATTTTCCATATTACTATTTATTTTTTCTATTAGATTTTTTTCATAGCTTCCCCAAGTTATTTATGACCTTTTGGGACTGACAGTTTGATCACCAGACAGTTCGTTTAGTTTTTAGAGTCAATTCCCTATTTTGAAGTCTTCGTTGGCAAACAACCTTGTATGCAAATTTTGATTATTCTAAAAGCTCTAGAATGTCAATTTAGTCTAGATGGAATCTTGATTTTTCTCTCGAGGAACCCAGACTCATTTTGACCTATTGGTTGGAAAGTTAAGAAAATAAAATATGGGTGTGAGACCCACTTTTAGTTAAAATGATCTCGGGTGCAAAATTTTGACTATAGCATTGAGTCCATAACACCAGATTTGATAGGTTAGCCTACTCTATTTGTGTATATGATATTTTGGATAAAACTCGAGGGGTTGTCGGAAACTTAGAATATTCCAAGTCTTAGCGTGCTGGTGCATTCACTGATAGCGATGCGAGGGGTAGCGATCATGATACCCTTGGTAGGGCACTAAGTTCCATGATCATACCACTATAATCATGATAGAACCACCCTTGGCAGACCGGAAAATATCATGATCGTGAGGGTCGGGTCACGATTGTGATACCCAAAAACCTGGGAAGGGTGTAAATAATCCCCTTTTAGTCCATTTTCCCCATTCCTTAATCTATTCTCAAGAGACTAAAACCCTAAATATTAGGAAATCTTAGTATCAACTCTTTTGGGTGACTTAGGAGCTTGCATAATGATTATTTATGTGATTTTCCTTCGAATTTGTTGTAAGAATCCCTCTTTTCCATGATTGATTTTTCTCTTTTCTTCCTTAAAATCCCCAGAACTTGGTGTCTTGATTTAACACCATTTTATCTTAGATTTCACACATTTGTGAGGGTACTTACTCCTTGAGCATATGAGAATGTTGGGTTGGCCTAAAAAATGTGATTTTTATAAATGAGACCCACATGGGATTTTTGAGTGATTTTGGACCCAAAGCACAATAGTGTAATATGGGTGTCATCGTTCTTTTTTTTTTATAATTAGATTATGATTTTGATAGTGTGGCATCTTGCAGAAGCTTCTAAGAAGGGAAAATTGGTGATTTAACGGATTCTTTGAGTTTTCTACGATATCCAGGTAGGTTAAGTTTTCACTTTTCTTAGATTGGGCTATTTCATAGTATTTTTATGATATTGTGTTGGATTTGGAATGGGTTCTAGGTGTTAGTGTGGTGAATTACAAAACTTGGGTTAGTTAGACCGTTTATGCTATCACAAAATCATAAATTAGGCATGATTGTCTTGGTTGCTCATGTTTTAGGTAAAATATCAATTATAGGGTTGATTATGGTTCAGTTGGAATCTAAAAGTGGGTTTATATACCTTAGCTTAGTCAGGGTAGAATTTTCCATGTAATGAATTCAGGGATTTAGAAGTAGGCCCTTGGCCCCACCTTAAGCCAAGACTTGTGCTAGCTATTGGAAACCTTTTATACACTTGTTGTACGCCTTGAAAATGCTTATTGAGGTAATATTAAGAAACTTGGGAATTTATGGTTATGATGGGTTGCTATTGAGTTCATGCCTAGAGATTATGTTAGTGACCATGCTTATTGATTATGCTAGTGACTAGAGATTATGTCATTGATTATTATAATGATTATGCTATTGACCATGCTAGTTATCATGCTTATCAATTATGCTAGAAATTATGCTATTTACTATGATATGATGATATATGATTACTGGTTTGAGTTCGGATATTCATGATGGCTATTGATTATATAATTATCGGGTTGAATCTGAAAATTGATGACAATATACCCAGTTTAAGTCCAAAAGGTGATTATGACATTTCTCACATATATGCATATAAATATACCTGGTTCAAGTCAAAAGAATAATTAAGTTATTGATTACATACTTACCAGTTCAAGTTTGGCTATTGCTATGATATTAATAATGATATTAATAATATGATATTGAGGTCTTTGGGGTGTAATAATTGAGAATAAGGATATTTCTACGTGTAAAAATGGGAAAATAGTTATAATGAGGTATGACATGGATGAATTCTAGTTGTATCAAGGGAATTGGTAGATGATGGTGGTTTACATTGTACTATCTTGACTGTACCCTTTAGGCTTATGGGGACTTGCGCTCGGTTATTTACTTTTTCGTACTTAATGGATTATGGGGCCCAATTTTGTAGTTATAATTGCATGTGTTTGATTCTTTATGTTATACTATTATTTTAGTTATTTACTTATTCATGTACAATGATATTGTAGTTATCCCAGGTTCTCTGTAATACCCCACAAGCTCCTAGATAAGTTTCCAACTATTTATCAAATGTTTAAAGGCCCCAAAGTGATTATTTCAAATCATAGATAAGTTTCATGACCATTTACCTTGTGGGTAAAGTGATTTCGATGTGTTTATGGTCATAAGAAGTAATTTGAGCAATGTTGAGTTGAAAGCATTTGTATCAATTGAGTTTCAATATTGGATTCTACATGGGTAAACTTAAAATAAGTGTAACTCCTAGAATTTAGAGAGTTAGGTGGCCTACTATATACTAAATGAAATATATCCTAATCTTCTTTCCAATGTATCTAATTTCACCTTGATCTAATATCAGAGTAAAAAGTTATGCTCATTTTACTTGGGAGTGTCTATCTATCAGAAGGTGATAACTAAATTGATTAGCCGTTAACTAGGTAACGAGCCGTCAACTCAAGTTGTCAATATTAACCAGTAAATGTCAAAATCTATCTAGATATTGATGACTAGGTTGATGAGTTGTCACCAAACTGACAATTTGTCAACTGAAAATTCATACAACATTTCTTAAAGTTTTCTTAGGGGTAATTTGGTCTTTTTCTCACATCAAACTCCTTTTTGACAACTTAAATTAGCCAATAAGTATTATTTATCCATTCCTAGTCAGTTTTTAACGCTCATTATCCTCTCTACTCTTAAGAGAAAGAAGTTAGGATTTTCTTCCTAAGTTTCACTTCAAAGGATCCAAATTCAAGTTTTCCTTCAAAAAATCAAGACATTTAGGAATGTGGGTATTGAACAAGGATACTCTTTTGTCCTTGTGCCTAAAATTTTAATTTTAATTACTTTTGAAGAAATTAATTTACTAGGGCTTATACGCGTTGTTATTATGCTTTGAGATTTTGATGCTTTCTCATAAACTAAGCATTATTTTGCATATGATTTCATGTTTACTTATGTTTTTACCCTTGAAAGTGATCTTAAGAATTGAGTTTGATATTTTGATATGAAATTTCTATGAGATGATGACTGATTTCAAGTTTAAGCATAAGTTACTAAGTTTACAAGAAGTTCATGCTTATAAGTTCAATTTATATGTATTACAACATTATTAAAGTTCAGTTTTGATCTTATGATCTCAGATAAGACATAAAATGCAAAAGTTTCCTTATGAATATAATTTAAGTCAAATAAGCATAGTTGGTTATCAATTTATAAGCCCAAGTGCTATTTTAAGGTGGATTTCATAAGTATGAGAATATAAGTATGTGTTTTGGGAGTAGTATTTAGCACTGATAGGGGAATGTAGGCTTAGCGCATCCTATTCTACATAAATTGCGCACCACCATAGGTTTAGGGGCATTGCCAGAGAGTGTCCCCTCCCTTTCCCAATATAGTATAAGTTTAGTCATCACTCTAAGTTAAGGTTCTATTCAGATTGCAAGGGACTCTCCTTAACGTGGTTAAGATATTGGACTCCATATTAGCTCACATGGTTTATGTCAGTTATAAGAACCTCCCATAAAAGTTAAGATTTTAGAAACTAAGTGTAATGACTCACTAAGCTTATCAGATTATGCTTTATTATTCATGTTTTATGATATTTTAGATTCCAGTTTTATTCATGATCAAGGTGAGTCCTCTTAAACTTAGCATGTATGATTTGAAAGTATGTTTAGCTTCAGTTTTACTTATTGCATTCACCCCACTATAAACAATACATTTTAGAAGTACTGACTATATATCCTTCTATATGGCTACATTATTTCTTAATGTAGGTACCAAATGTATCCCACACATCATAATTAGATAGTTCACAGCTTCCAGCCAGTAGGTGATGAGTTATTTTGATTTGAGGTCTCGAGTCAACTATAGTTCCAGTATTACTTTTATTCAATCATATTAATGATATCTGGGGGTCATGTCTCGGCTACCTATAGTCAGTATTAGTAGAGAGTTCATAGATAGTCAGTTAGAGTTGATCTCTTTAATTTCAGCTTTGTTTTGTATAACTAGAGTGTAATTGTTTTAAATAGTTTTATATTAAACATGTTCAGTTAAAGACATCTCTTTCTCTTATTACTTCTAGTTTTATATATTTTAATTATTTGCTCACGAGTTATATTAGTATCATGGGTTAGCTTAGGAACACTTGTGGTTCTAAGCATTGTGTAACGTCCAGGGGTAGTCTTTAGGTGTTACAAACTTAGTATTAGAGCTTAGTGTTTAAGTGTCCTAGGGTGTCTCTGAAGTCGTGTCTAGTAGAGTCTTGTGGAACGGTACAAGACATCTATACTTTTCTTTGAGAGGCTATTGGGCATTTAAGAAATATTTCCTTTCTTTATGCTCTAGATTATGCAGTAAGGTTGTTCTCTTAGAAACTTCTATCGATTTATGTGTTACTTCATAATTCTCTATCTATGACTTATGCTTGAGATAACACGAGTAGTAATTTCAATTTCTCCTGAGATGATGCTTTTAGATTTACTATTAGTAACTTCAGTAATTATACAACGGGCTTGAGCGAAGCCCGCTAGTGTTTTAAATTTCTTTAATTCAAAAGCTTATGTCCTCATCCTTATGAGTTGTGCAGTTAAGATAGAATATGATATGTAATTAGATTTCTCTTTAGGCTTTCGTTATAGGTAACACTCATGAAAGGAGATAACATGTTCCTAGAGTATTGAATATAGTTTTTAGTAAGGGATAATGTAACTTAGGGTGTTATGATTCATAAGTAGTAGAACATCCTTAGAGTTGGAATTATGGATTTAGAAGTGTAATAACAATAAAAGGAGGGGTTAGTAGTTGGTTAAGGGTAAATTGACTGATCTATGTCTGCAATTAAGTAGGATTGAGGTGATATGTCCTTATGTGTTAACTAAAGGGTAGTAAATGTGGTGTAGAATTCATGGTGGAAGGTATAGACGGAGTTATTAGTATAGGTGAATTGTGGTATGCTTAAAGTAGGAAAGGAGTTATTGATGGTATTCCATTGTGTTAGAAAAGTATAGGTGATTAATGAATATATTATGTTGTTAAGGACTATTAATGTGGGTTCTCCTTGTGGTTGTGAAAGAGAAATTGGTTGATGCTTGTAAGGCTAGGAGTATAATTTAAATATATGGATGGATAAGTAGTAGTGATGTGCAAAAAGAGGATATGCTAATGAATTATAGTAATATAGACCACAAGATTATGATCAAATATTATTATTATGAGGTTCTAGTGGACTAATGTTTCTTGATTTTTTCCCAAGAAAGAATAGTGTAAAGATTGTGGTTAATTATGTCTAGTACTAGAATCTAAGTTTGAACATTGAATGATCACCAAGGTGGAAATAATGCTTTCTTGGGACAGTGATGTTAGTTATATCAAAAGTGAGCTAGTAGGCTTGGAATAATGTATGCAAGAATTTAAGTTCATTTATTTCACAATTAAGTATGATGGTGTAGGTATGATGTAGAGGTATACCCAAGATGATATGGGGCTGCATTATTTTCTAATTTTTAAAAGTGTTATGAGTACTTAGATAGTACCCATAAGTTGCAAAGTGTGAATAAGGATAGTGATAAAGTATTTGGTGTTCTTGATAACTATTTGGGAGTTATTGGCTGAGGATGTTAAGTCTTTTAGTATAATTTTAATTCTCATGGTTTAGGGAAAAATAGAAGTTTAGAGGTGTATTATTAGTAAGCTGTTAAGAAAGGGTAGATTACATGTTTAGATAGATCGGTGTATTGGTGCAGAAGAGCATAAGTATATGATGATGGTCATTGAAGCTAGAGAAAGTTAAGGATGGTATATATTAAGAGAGTGTCCAAGAACGGAGTTAGTATTGTCCATATATAGTTTAGTCAGATGGGTTTGAGCATTTATGTGTAGGCCGTTAGAGTACAGAAATTATGTGTTAGTCTTGAGGATATGGAATAAACCCATAACCTTAGAATATTGGATTTAATCTAAAGAGGAGATGATAAGGTGAAGAACCAAATCAAGGTTTGAGAATTAGATTGTGATGTATGTTAATAAGAGATGTGATGAGATAGTGATCCATTCTTGCTCTAGCATATTCCTTTCCTTAAATTTCAATCATTATGGAACCTTGTCTATGTCTTGCATGATAGAGCTACGCCTATGACCAATTCTTATATACTTCATGAATATTCAAGTTCATTCACAACTCCTATTAAAGAAGTAACATCTTCAATCTGTGATTCGAGTCATCCCTTAGAAATCTATGGACTCCAGTCTTATGTTGAGTAGCTTATGATAAGTATGAACCCATGTTTTAGAGTATACTCAGTTACTAGAACTCGTGGTTCACTCTATATGACTTATAAATTATTATTATGTCCTGTATATCCTCAGTTTAGATCTCTTTAATAAATCCATACATTTGATACTTTATTCCCAGGCCTCAATTAATTGATAACATTATGAATAGTATTTTCCCATGCTTTAGGTCCTCTCATTCTAGATCTTAAGTGACCTCTTCTTATGTCAAAATGGTGGTGATAAATATGGATAAATGATGATTTAGATGAGAGAGAGTAGATGACCCTTATTATGGAAGATTATTGTATGCTTATTTTACTCTAATGCTATAAGTGTGAAGGAAGATAGAGGCAAAGTATTGGTATATGTCATAGTTAGTTGAGAATTCTAAGAGTGTATTCTTGGAGATAATGCATGAAAGTTATAATTGATAGAGGTATTAGAGAATAAGGGGAAATTCCTTGGTGGGTTGGTTGCCTAGAAGTTCATATGTTGTTATAATAATAGGCTTAGATGTCATGTTGGTATATAAGTGGATGAATGTAATATGCACTAGTGAGTTTATAATAAGAGTTTAGAGTTAGTCGTTGAAGTGGTAAAGCATATTATGCTTAGGATGAGAGCTCTGAACAGACATAGAATATTGAATCCTTTGGTTTAGTATTATGGTGTTATATGTAGTACCTTCTGATTTCGAGTTAGGCTTGAACATGGAAAGAGTATGTAGTTCAACTCGGACTTTTATTGGGGTAGTCACATGTACCCATGTGAAGGTTGTAGGTTGCATCAAATAAAGTGTAGTTTTTAAGAGAAAAAGTATAGTTGAGAGAGTATTTGATAAGTTTGGTTTAGCTTAAGAGTTAACTGTTGTATTGCCTAATCCATAGTAATTTTGTTCTAGCTTGTGTTCTATATGGCTGTATTCCATAAGTTGTATCCATGTCATGATTCCTTATTCGAATCCCATGCTCAGATAATGCCCAAAATTCTTTCCATCGGTTGTTACTAAGTTATGATAAGGAGATTTTGAGGAAACTCACATTCCATTCTTAGTAACCCTTGAAGATTTTATTGCATTAGCTCTTCACAGTTCTATATGTATGATCGTATCATGAATGTTTTAATTGAGTTCTAAACTCTCAGCATGAATCAGTTCCTTATAGTCAATTAAGTTTGTTCAGAAATCAGTTCCATGATAGAAGTTTTATCGTTTTAGCTCAGCTATATTTTCATTAGAAGACATGTCATATTTCCATTATTCCATATGATTCCTAAGTATGTGTTTATGTTCCATATGTATCAGTTGAGTCAGTACCCTATCAAGAGGTGATTCCAGTTATGAGGGATGATAAATTTAGAAATTTAGTTTCAAGATAGCAACTACATTCCTTTAGTACAAATTTTAGTCTTCATTTGAGGATGAATGATCCCAAGGGGGAGATATAAGTTTTTAAAACCCTGAGACTACCCCCTGGATGTCACACGGTTCTTAGAACCACAAGTGATCCAAATCTAACCTATGGTACTAGCATAACTCATGTGTAACTATAAAATACATAAAACTAGAAGTAACAAGCGGAAGAGATGTCTTTAGCTGAACATGTTCAATACAAAACTGTTTAAAATATTTACACTCTAGTTATACAAAACCAAACTAAAATTAAATACATCAAATCTAACTGACTGTCTATGAAGCCTATACTAATACTGATAATAGGTAGCCAAGATATCAAAACCAGCTATCCCTAATCAATACAACTGAATAAAAATGATGCTGTAAGCATAGTTGACTCAAGTCCTCAAATGAAAAAATATCATCACCTGTTGGCTAGAAGCTATGAACTATTTGATTATGATGTGTAGGCTACAACTGGTACCTATATTATCTGTCAATGTATCCACATAGACGTATATGTGGTTAGTAATTCTATAATGTATTGAGTATGTGGTGGTGAGTGCAATAAGTAAAATTGAAGCTGAACATACTTTCAAATCATGCATACTAAGTGTAAGAGGACTCACCTTGATCATGAATAAAACTGGAAGCTGAAATATCATAAAACATGAATAATAAAGCATAGTCTGATAAGCTTAGCGAGTCATTACACTTAGTTTATATAATCTTTAATTTTATGTGAGATCTTTATAACCGACATAAACTGTGTGAGCTATCACTAAGTCTAACTTCTTATTTATGTTGAGGAGAGCTGTACTACCCTTGCCATCAAAGTAGAACCTTAATTTAAAGTGATCACTAAGCTTATCCTATATTCATAAAGGGAGGAAACACTCTCTGGTGAGTACCCTAAACCTATGGTGACACATAGTATTTGGAGAATAGGATGCACTAAACCACATTCCCCTATCGGTGCTAAATACTACTCCTAAAACATATTCTTATATGACCATACTTATGAAATCCACTTTAAAATAGCAAATGGGTTTATAAACTAAAAACCAACTATGCTTATCTTACTTAAATCATATTCATAAGGAAACTTGAGGATTTCATGTCTTATCTAATATCTTACGATCAAAACTGAACTTTAATCATGCTTTAATACGTAATTTGAACTTATAAGCTTGAACTTCTTGTAAACTTAGTAACTTATGCTCAAACTTGAAATCATTCATCATTTTATAAAAAATTCATATCAAAATGTCCAAATCAATGCTTAGGATCACTTTAAGGGATAAAAACATACGTAAACATGAAATTATATACAGAATAATGTTCAATTCATGAGGAAGCATTAAAATCCCGAAACATAAGAACAATGGGTACAAACCCTAGTAAATTGATTTATTTAAAATCAATGAGAAATTGAACTTTTGGGCACAAGGACGGAAGAGTATCCTTGTTCAATACCCACATACCAAAATTTCTTGATTTCTTGAAGGAAAACTTGAATTTGGATCCTTAAATTTGAACTTTAGGAAGAAAACCCTAACTTTGTTGTCTTGAGAGTTGAGAGGAGAATAATCTTTCAAAACTGACTAAGAATGGGCAAATAAGGCATATTGGATAATTTAAGTTGTGGAAGAGGAGTTTGTTGTAAGGAAAAGACTAAATTACCATAAGGAAATTTAAAAAAACTTATAGGAATTTTCAATTGACAACTCGCCAACCTAGTTATCAATATCTAACGAGATTTTGACATTTACTGGTTAAGGTTGACAACTTGAGTTGGGGTTCCATCACCTAGTTGATGGATCATCAAATTAGTCATCACCTAGTTGATAGCTCGTTAACTTAGTCAACACCTTCTGATAGACAAACACTCCCAAGTAAAATGAGAGTAACTTTCTACTCCGATATTGAGTTAAGGTAAAATTGAATGTGTTGGGAAGGATAGATCTTTCATTTGATAATTAGTAGTCCACCTAATTTGTTATATTCTAGGAGTTACACTCGTTTAAAGTTTACCCTTGTAGAATCCAATTCTAAAACTCAATCTATATAATTGCTTTTAACTCAACTTTGTTCTAAGTTCTTCCTTTGACCATAATCACATCGGAAACACTTTGCCCACAAGGTGAATGGTCATGACACTTATATATTGATTGAAATTATCTCTTTGGGGCCTTTAAACATATAAAAAATAGTTGGAAGCTTATCTAAGAGGTTGTGGGGTATCACATTCACTTTCTTTCCTTGACTTTGTTATGATATATCTTTCAGTTTATCATATTTATATCATAAGTTAGCTCAGTTGGCTGATGATACCTACTAAGTACCCATGGTTTTGGTACTTATACTATATTTTTGTACCTTTTTGGTGCAGATCTAAGTACTAGTTGCTGCCATTGATTTGTCAATTGTGTTGATTTGGATTCTAGAGATAGGGTGAGCTCTTAGATTTAGAGTTTCCCATTTCTTTCTATCTTATATATGTCTAGTGTTTCACTTCGATACATATTGTATTTACTGTTTTAGAACTTGAGTTTTATTTTAGTAGATCTTGTACCGGCTCTATAAGGTCATGAGATAGTTATCTGTATTGTTTGTGACCTCTTTTCTATATCTATTGACTTGCTTATTTATAAGTTGCAATTATTTATTTTTGCCTCTCTTTGGCCATTTTCCACTAAATTATCACATTGTGTATAGCTCCAAGCTAAAATTTGGCTTACCTACTAGCAATATTTAGTAGGTGCCATCATGATATGTGAATTCAGTCATGACAAATTGGTATTAAATCCAGGGTTTCACCGATATTGTTAGTACAAAAACAAATGTCTAGTAGAGTCCTGTGGATCAGAATGTGACGTCCATTTCTTATATTTGAAAGGCTATGTGACTTTCTTAGGAGTTCTTCATTTATTTTACTTATTTTTTTGCTAAGAGTATGAATTAGTTTATAAGTTTTCCTTTGTATTTATTCTTTTACAGATGGCTAGGACACGTTCTACCACTAGATAAGATGAGGGTCCCGAGATTGAGCCTAAGGATCCTGTCACTGCTTATGGATGACTAGAGGTTGTGGATAGATTCAAGATGTGTCCCCAGCTAGGGTCCAGGATAGGGGGCCTTTACCAGAGCTTATTTCCTCTCTTGAACCAGAGGTTTTTCCTTCTTAGCCAGCAGTGGGCTAGCTACCATACAGGCTCTATCGGGGATTAATTCTTTTTTAGTGCTTAGGGATTTTTTGATTCAAATCTTAGGGTTTGTTGGTGGTGCACTATCTGATGGTGCACAATCTAGAAATTAGAGTGGTATTAAGGTAGGGGTGCAACCTGTAGCTGTGACTTCTAGAGTTCAGGTCCCTCCTACATCGGTAGTATCTCAGTTAGTAGTTTCTAAACCAGAGGTTCCCCAGCTTGCTATGTCTATTGAGAAATAGAAGTTGTTGGGTATATTCTTGAGATTATCTTTGCATATGTTTTCTGTTATACTGAGTAAGGATGCATATAAGTTTCAAATTACTAAAGAGGATAGGCTGTATAGTTTGAACCTAGTTTAGACTCTTGGTGTGGACTACACTAATTTTTAGTTAGACTTGGTTGCTCGGCATTGGTGGAGAGGTCACCTTGATTCCAGGGAAGCTGGATCTTATCCTTTAACATGGGCATAATTCTCTGAGATCTTCTTTAAGAAGTACATGCACTGCAGCCTTAAGGATTATTTGAGGGAAAAGTTCTTTAGATTGGAGCAGGCTTCATGACAGTTGTGGAGTATGAGGCTTATTTTCACGAGTTGGGTAGGCATGCTACTTCTATTTTGAATATTGAGTATGAGAGGGTTTGTTTCTTTATTCGTTGATTGATACTTCTCCTTCGGATGTCTACTTAGAGTATGGTTGCTATATGTAGGTCTTTTACTGAAGTTTGTAATCATGCTTAGGTGATGTAAAAGATGTATCATGAGGGCCAAAGTGGGTTGTGATAATAAGCCTCGGTATCAGAGTAGTTTCAATAGGAGTCGTAGTATATCCTAATTCAGAGATAGTATTTTTTAGGATAGGTAACCTTCTCGTTAGTTATATGAACCTCAGAGTTTACCTAACAGAGTCGTCCAGGTAGCACTACAAATTACTGATGGAGGTTAGTCTAGTGTCATTGATCGCCTAGGTCAGGGTAGTAGACAATCTTTAAGGGGTTCATCTTCTTGTTATTCTAGTCATGACGACTATTTCAAGTTAGTTGAATCTTCTGGCTCTGGCCTAAATCCTGTTACATGTTATGGTTGTGGAACTTTTGGTCATTACTTGAGTGATTCCCCTAGTCATAGGGCAATTGTTGCTTAACTCAAAGTATTCCCCCTGTTAGAGTAGTTGATCCCTCAGCTAGAAGTGGTATGAATAGTTATAGAGGTGGTATCCAACATGATCGAGGTGGTTCTTAGAAAGGTATGACAGGAGATTGGTCAAGAGCCCAGCTAGGTGGTGGGTGTGGTCAGTTGTATGCAGTACCTACTAGATCCAATACGGAGTCTTTAGATACTGTTATCATTGGTATGATTTTGGTGTGTTGTCAGTCGACCCTTTCTTAATTTGATCCAGATGCACTTATTTTTATGTGTCTGCTTATTATGCTCCATGGTTAAAGTTATCTTGGGATTTATTATCTGTGCCATTATGTGTATCTACTCCCGTGGGTGATTCTTTAGTAGATGTTGTGACTATTAGAGATGTTGATACTTATGCTGATCTTATTATATTTGACATGATTGATTTTGGTGTGATTCTAGGCTTGGACTACTTATCCCACTATCATAAAATCATGAATTATTTTGCCAAGTTCGTTACCTTAGCCATGCCCGGCATAGCCTGATTGTATGGTAGGGAGCTATTAGCCTCAAGCAAAAGTGATTATTTCTTATATGTGTTCTAGGAGGCTTATTTTGAGGGGTTGTGAGTCTTATCTCACTTATGTTCGTGATGTTTGTATGGAGAGTCTGTCACTTGACTCTGTTCCTATAGTCTATGAGTTCTTTGATGTTTTCCCTATTGATATACCTAGTATACCTCCTTCATATGAGATTGAGTTTGTTATTAACCTTGAGCTTGGAACCCGACCAATTTGTATGGCACTTTAATAGATGGCTCCTTCGAGCATAAGAAACTGAATTCTCAGCTTTAGGATCTTATTAGTAAGGGTTTAATTAGACTGAGTATGTCTCCTTAGGGAGCTCCTATTTTTTTATAAAGAATAAAGATGGCTCCATACGTATGAGTATTGACTATAAATAACTTAATAAGGTGAAGGTAAAGAACCATTATCCTATGCCTCATATTGATGACTTTTTGACCAATTTCATAGTACTGTAGTGTTCTCTAAAATTGGTTTGAGGTCTGGTTTCCATCAGTTGAGGATTTAGGCTGAGGATATCCCAAAGACAACCTTTAAGACCCGTTATGGTCATTATGAGTTCTTGGTGATGTCTTTTAGGTTGACTAATGCCCCAGCTGCGTTCATGCATTTGATGAACCGAATGTTTAGGCCTTATTTGGATTCCTTTATGATTATATTCATCGATGATATCCTTGTTTATTTGAGGAGTTGAGAGGAGCATGTACAATATTTAAGGATTATGATCCAGACTTTGAGAGATCATGTGTTTTTTGCTAAGTTCTCCAAGTATGGGTTTTGGCCTGAGTTGATGACATTTGTTAGGCATATTGTGTCTAAGGATGGGATTATGGTAGACTCGACAAAGATTAGGGATATTCGTGATAGGGCCAGGCCTACATCTCTAATTGAGGTTTGTAGCTTTATTGGTTTGGCTAGCTATTATAAATGATTCATTGAGGGTTTCACTACTATTTCAGCACCTATGACCTGAATGACTCAGAAGGAGTTTTTTTTTGATGGTTCGAGGGGTGTGAGTTTAGCTTTGGTAAGCTCAAAGAGTTCATTACTTTAGCTCCTATTTTAGCTCTTCATGTTGAGGGTAAGGTATTCACCATATATTGCGATACTTCTGGTGTTTGTTTGGGTTATGTATTGATGCAGTAGGTTTATGTTATTGATTATTATTTGAGGAAACTTAAGGTGCATGAGCATAAATATCCCACTCATGATTTGGAGTTTTTGTGGTAGTTTTTGCACTTAGAATTTGGAGGCATTATATTTATGATGTGCGTTATGAAATTTTCATCAATTATCATGGTCTTCAACATCTTATGATCTAGAGAGAGCTTAATGCTAGGCAACATAAATGGATAGAGTTGCTTAAGGACTATGATATACTAATTTTTTATCATTTGGGCAAGGCAAATATGGTAATAGATGCCTTAAGTCAAAAACAAGTAAGTATGGGTAGCCTGGCTTGTATATCAGTTTCTCAGAGGCTATTGGCATAGGACATTCAGTCCTTATCCAACTTTATGGTGCAACTTGATAATTCAGACCCAGGAAAAATTCTCTCTAGTGTTGAGGCTAGGTCTTCACTATTTGAGAAGATTTGGGATCATTAGTTTAAGGATAATAGACTACCAATCCTTTATGAGCAGGTGTTGAGTGGTGACTCTAAGAGGGATACTAGAGATTCAGAGGGTGTCTTAAGGTTTGATAGTTGCATTTGTGTTCTGAGAGTTGATGATTTGGTTAGTTTATTTTGCGCGAGGCTTATAGCTCTGGATATGCCATTTATCTGGGTACAACTAAGATATATATACATTTGAGATAACATTATTGGTGGAGTGGCATGAAGAGAGATGTGTCAGACTTTGTAGGTTGTTGCATGTGTTTTTAGCAGTTGAAAGTCGAGCATCAGCAACTGGGTGGTTTGATTCATAGATTGCCTATTCTCGAGTGGAAAAAAGAGCGGATCACCATGGACATTTTAGTGGTTTGCCAAGTAATTTCTATAGTTTCGATAGTATTTGGGTCATTATGAATTTGTTGACCAAGTCTCACACTTTATTTCTATTTAGTGCTCATATCTATATGCGTGAGATAGTCTAATTATATGGTTTACTTATATCTATTATTTCAGACTGGGGTTTTGTGTTTAGTTCTATATTTTGGAGAGATTTTCAGGAGAAGTTGGGTACTTAGGTGGACCTTAGTACAACCTTTTAACCGTAGAACGATAGCCAGTTGGAGTAAACTATTTAGGATTTTGAGGATATGCTCTGAGCCTATGTTATAGAATTTGGAGGTTAGTGGGAGCAGCAATTAGCCTTGGTAGAGTCTGTATATAATAAAACATATTATTTGAGTATTGAGATGGCGCCTTTTGAGGCTTTATATGGTAGGTGATCTTGTTCCCCAATTGGATGGCTTGAGACTTCTGAGATTAGATCTTGTGGTACTAATTTTCTTCTAGAGTCGTTAGATAGAGTCAGGGTGATTCAGGATGGGCTAACTCAGAGTACGCAAAAGGCTTATGCAGACCATAGGCTCCGTCCCTTGAGATTTAGAGTTGGTGATCGTGTATTTCTTCGTGTGTCACCCATGAAGGGTATGAAGGGGTTCTAGAGGAAGGGCAAGCTCAACCACAGAATATTACACCTATCGAGATTCTATGCACAGTCGGTGAGGTAGCTTATGAGTTAGACTTATCCCTAGATTTTACTGCTGTCTATCCAATTTTCTATGTTTCTATGTTTTAGAAAAATATTCCTTATCCTTCTCATGTATTTAGATGGGATTCAATCTTATTGGATGAGCGGTTGACCTTTGTAGAAGGTCCTGCTCATTTTGGCTAGTGATGTCACACGGTTCTGCACTAGGGAGATTTTAATAGTTAAGGTTCAGTGGAGTCACCACCTAGTAGAGGAGGCTACTTTGGAGATCGAGAGTGATATGCAGACCCAGTATGATCACATGTTTGAGACTTTACGTACATCCTAATCCTTGACTTTTATGGATAAAAGTCCTTTTTGTAGTGGATTTTGTAATAACCCTTTAGGTTATTTCTATATTGCCACTTATTTTTGCCTTTAGAACTTTTCCATAGCTTCCCCAAGTAATTTATGATTTGCTGGGATTGACAGTTTGGTCACCGGGCAGTTCGTTTGTTTTTTAGATACACTTCCCTATTTTAAGGTCTTCACTGGTTCCAAATGGACATTGGATAAAAACTTTAGTCAAATGACTCATATGCAAATTCTGAATGTTTTAGCAGCCCTGGAATGTAAATTTTAGGCTAGGTGCTTTCTTAGTTTGGGTTTCGAGGAATCTAGACTCATTTTGAGTTATTGGTCGGTAAGCTAAGAAAATAGAATATATGTGTGGGTCCCAGTTTTAGTCAAAATAACCTTGAGTGGAAATTTTGGCTGCACCATTGAGTCTGAAATATTGAATTTGATAAGGTAGCATCCATTTGCGTATACGGGATTTTGGATGAATCCTGAGGAATTGGCCAAGACAAGGAAAATTCCAAGTCTCAACTGTGCTGGGCATTCAATGATAGCGATGTTAGTGGTTGCAATCGTGATACCCTTGGTAGGGCACCAAGTACCGTGGTCATGCTACCTTTTTTGCGATAGCAACACCCTTGGCAGACAAGGATCAAGTCGTGATTGTTACACCCGCATATCGGGGAAAGGTAAAATTAATCCCCTTTTAGCCTATTTTCCCCATATCCTTTATCCATTTTCAAGATATTAAAACATAAATATTGGGAAAGCTTATGATAAACTCTTGTGGGTGATTTGGGAGCTTACACAATAATTATTTATGTGATTTTCCTTCGAATTTGTGGTAAGATCCTTTTTTTCCATGACTAATTTTCCCCTTTTCTTCCTTAAAATCTCTAGAACTTGGTTTCTTGATTTTAGCACCAATGTAGCTCTAATATTACCCATTTTTAGGATAATTACTCCTTGAGCATACGAGAATGTTGGGTTGGCGTCGGAAACAAGATTTCCACAAATGAGACCCACATGGGATTTTTGAGTGATTTTAGACTAAAAGTATAATAGTGCAATATGGGTATCATGGTTCTTGACTTAATGAGTAGATTGTGATTTTGATAGCGTGGAATCTTGCGAAAGCTTCTCGAAAGGAAAAGTCAGTGATTTAGATAATTTTTTGAGCTTTCTACGGCATCTAGGTAGGCTTGGTTTTCCCCCTTCTTAGATAGATCTAGTTTATTGTATATTTATGATATTGTGTTGGATTTGGAATGGGTTCTAGGTGTTGATGTGATGAATTGAAAAACTTAGGTTAGTTAAACCGTTTAGGCTATCCAGAAATTGTAAATTAGGCATTATTGGCTTACTTGCTCATGTTTTAGGCAAAACCTCTTTCTTAGGGTTGATTATGGCTTAGTTGGTATCTAAAAGTGGATTTATATACCTTAGCTTAGTCTGCGGTAGAATTTTTCATGTAATGAATTTCGGTGATTTTTAAGTAGGCCCTTGGATCAACCTTAGGCCAAGACATATTCTAGCTATTGAAAACCTTTTATACGCTTGTTGTATGCCTTGAAAATGCTTATTGAGGTAATATTGAGAAACTTAGGCATTTGATTGGTTGCATTGAGAGTTCATGCTTAGTGATTATATTAGTGACCATAGTTATTGATTATACTAGTGACTAGTGATTATGTTAGTGATTTTTATAGTGGTTATGCTATTGATCATGCATATTAATTATTCTAGCAATTACACAATTGATTATTCTTGGGATCATGCTATTTACTATGATATGATAATATATGGTTATCAGTTCGAGTTTGAATAATGATGATTATTGATTTTATAATTACCAATTTGATTCCAGAAATTGATGACGTATATGCCTGGTTCAAGTTTGAAAGATGATTATGGCATTTCTCATATATATGTATATAAATATACCCAATTTGTGTTCGAAAGATGATTATTTTATTGATTACATACTTACCGATTCGAGTCCAGCTATTACTATGATATTGATCATGATATTAATAATATTGCATTGAGGACTTTGGGGTTTAATAATTGAGAATAGGGATATTAGTTAAGTCTTAATATCGGAAAATAGTTATAATGAGTTATGGCATGGATGGATTGTAGTTGTATCATGGGAATTTGTAGATGATGGTGGTTCAGATTGTACTATCTTGATTGTGCCCACTAGGAGTATGGGGGCTTGCATTGGGTTTTTTAGTTTTCCGTACTTATTGTCTTATGGGGGCCAATTTTGTTGTTATAATTCATGTGTTTGATTCTTTATGTTATACTATTATTATGGTTATTTACTTATTCATGTGTAACGATGTTGGAGTTTTCCCAACTTCGCTTCCTTACCTTGACTTAGTTATGATATCTTGTAATTTATCATGTTTATATCATGACTTAGCTCAGTCGGCCGATGGTGCCTACTGAGTACCTATGGATTTGGTACTCATACTACACTTCTGTACCTTTTTGGTGCAGACCTAAGTACTAGTTCCGTTGATTCATCATTGTGCGGAGTTAGATTTCAAAGATAGGGTGAGATCTTGGAGTCAGAGTTGGCCATTTCCTCCTATCTTATTTATGTCTAGTCTTTTGCTTTGAGTCAGATTATATTGACTATTTTAGAACTTGAGTTCTATCTATTTAGCTCTTGTACCGTCTCTACCAGGTTGTGGGATGGTTATCTATATTATTGGTTAACTCTTGTCTATTTCTATTGATTTGCTTATTTATAAGTTGCAATTGTCTATTTTTGCAACTTTTTGGGCATTTTCCACCAAGTTAGCCCATTATGTAGGGCTTCGGGCTACAGTTTGGCTTACCTAGTGATGTGAATTAGTAGGTGCAATCATGACTTGTGAATCATATTGTGACACCTAACTCTTTTTGTGAATATGAAAGATGGTTATCTCATAATGTGTATGTATTACAACTAGTTGAACAAGTTCACCATCAAGAACAAATATCCCATTCCTAAAATTAGTGACCAGTTTGACCAACTTTAGGATTCTACTTGATTTTCTAAGATTAACCCCAAATCTGCTTACCATTAGTTGAAGTTTAGGGAGTTTGATATTCTAAAGATAGCTTTAAATACCGGGTATTTCCCTTTTAAGATTCTTTTCATGCCCTTTGGGCTAACCAAAACTCCTGCAGCCTTGATGGATCTCATGATTATAATGTTCAAGCAATACCTTGATATGTTTGTAATTCTGTTTATGGAGGATATTTTTATTTACTCCCCTAGTTAGAAGGAGAAATACAACTCACCTCAAAATTGTTCTTCAGAATCTCAAGGATAGACAGTTGTATGCAAGGTTTTCTAAATATGAGTTTCAGTCCATAGATTTTTTTGGGGATTTATTTCTAGTGAGGGTATTTTAGTTGATTCCCAGAAGATTGAGGCAATTAAGAATTAGTTCAAAGATGGTTCATCGGGTTTCTCAATTATTGCTGCTCCATCAATCACTTTGACTTAGAAAATAACAAATTTCAGTGGTCCAGCGCATATGAGAAGAGTTTTATAGAGTTGAAAGCTTGATTAACTTCAACTCCAATTTTGACTGTGCCAGTGGGTACAAACAATTTTATGGTTTCCTATGATACTTCTAGAATTAGTCTTAGTTTTGTATTGATTCAGAATGGTAAGGATATTGCTTAAGCTTCTAGATAGCTTAAAACTTATGAGAGGAATTACCCTGCCCATGACCTTGAGTTGGCAACTTTTGAGTTGCTTTAAAAATTTAGAGCGTCAATTGTTGTATCTTTTGATGTTTTCAGAAATCATAAGAGTTTTTATTATGTTTTCAATCAGAAAGAGCTGAATCTTGGAAAAAAAGAATTGCTAGAGCTCTTGAAATATTGTGATATAAGTCTATTTTTCCATCCAGGTAAGGCAAATGTTAATTATGACGCTCTTAGCAGTTTGTCCATGGGAGTGTTTCTTATATGGAGAAAGGTAAAGAGCAACTTTTGAAGGATGTTCATAGATTTACACAAGTGGATACTTGTCTTACAACTCAAGATGGTAGTGATCTTATACTACTCTAGTAGAAAGAAGTTATTCTTATGAAGAGTGTATTGGTTTTATCCCAAGGAGAAGATGGTGTTCTTTGTATCAAGAGAGATTATGTATTCCAAATATCAATAACTTAAGAGAGAAAATTATGATCGAGGCACATAGTTCTATATACTCCATTCATTCAAGTTCTACAAAATGTACCATGATTTGAGAAAGGTTTATCGATGGAATAATATGAGAAGGGATATTGTAGATTTTATAGATAAGTTCTTGAATTGATAGTAGGTTAAAATTGAGGATCAAAGGCCCAACATATTGGATCAATGCATATGTATTCCCATTTGGAAGTGGGAGACGCTTAATATAGACATTATCATAGGCTTGTCATGTATGCGAAATCAACATGATTCCATTTGGGCGATTATTGATGTAATGACTAAATCAACTCATTTTTTTGCCTGCAGATGACTAATACAGCTAAGTATTATGCTAACATGTATATTAAGATATAGTTAAGATTTGTGGAATTTCTTTGTCCATCATATAAGATTAAGATACACAGTTTACAATTCATTTTTATAGTTCTTTCAAAAATGTTTAGGAACAAGGGTGAACTTTAGTATTATCTTCCATCTGTAGACTGACGATCAGACAGAGCATACTATCTAGACTCTTGAGGACATATTGAGAGCTTGATTTATTTGATTCCAAAGGTAATTGGGGTAATTTCCCACTTTTTACTGAGTTAAATTCTAATAACAGTACTATTCTAGTAATAAGACGACATTATGTAAGGCTCTTTATGGAGGAGTTGTCGATCTCCTATTGGCTGGTTTGAGATCAGTGGGGTTACATTAATAGTTACAGACATGGTTCATGAGGCTATGGATAAATTTAAGATGATTCAAGAGTGATTGAGGACTTCCAAAGCCAACCAGAATCATATTCAAAGGTAAGAAAAATAGATTTAGAGTTTGAGATTAATGATTAGGTCATCTTAAAGGTTTCACCCATGAAGGGTGTTATGAATTTTGGTAAGAAAGGGAAAAAAGTTGGTGGTTTGTGGGTCCATAAAATTTTGAATAGGATAGGAAAGGTGGATTATGAATTAGAGTTACCTACAAATTTGGCATTCATGCATCTAGTGTTTTATTTTTCCTTATTGAAAAAGTGTGTTAGTAATACTTCACATGCTCTGCCTCTAGAAAATGTTGGGGTTTAGAAGAATCTATCATATAAAGAGATTTTTGTTAAGAGTTTAGATCTCAGGTTTGCAAGTTGAGAACCAAAGAGGTTGCATCAGTTAAAGTGTTATAGAGGAATCAAGCCATTGAAGACGATACATCGGAAGTTGAGGAAGATATGAAGGCTAGATATCGTCATCTTTTCACCCTTCCAATAAAACTATTTAAGGTAGTAACATCATTCTTATAGTGACTCTTAGAACTCTTGTGCCATATCTTGATATCCTATATGTTAATGTCTGTGCTCATGCCCATGTACACTCTAAGTTGAGTTCCAAGCCTTAGTGTGATTCAGTTAAGTTCAACTTATAGTGGTTCATTTGTTCTTTGATCCTAATGCTAGTCCTCATTTAAGGATGACTGATCACATCAAGGAGATATTTTAATACCTTGAGTTTTAATCCTATGAATATTTAATTCTTAGTATGGAAAAAAATTGAAAACTTGAAGTCTTATGTTTTCACAAGAGGGTTCACGAGTTATGAACCCAACCCACAAACCATGGGTCAACTAGTGGAACTAATCTCTCTCATATTCCAACGCACCAAGTTACCACAACTCAGAATATAAGTTATGGAAGGGAAGCAAGAGTCACAATATGAGTTGTGGAAGGCATCCAAAGTTAGGTAATCAGATGGAATACTATCAAAGAGTTGAAAACCACGATCAACACCCTCAATTATCATACGGCCCATAGATCAAATCCAAGAATGACATTTTCAAGTCATGAAAGTGATCTAGAAGTTTGAAAAATCCTCTAGGAAACCACTAACAAGACCAGGAGTCATGACGTGGTCCATAAGTTACATGACTCATGGGACCCTATCCAGAAAAATTTAGCTTTGTTTTAAGAAGGATAATTTCAACTTTTCCTTTCCCTATTACCTTATCTAATGATGTTTTGACTACCAAAAGGTATAAAATATCAGATCCTAAAATTAATTCTTCTTTTAATCTCTCAAGAATAAGTCTGGTACAAATCAAGCAATCTAAGGTTCCTATCTAACAAGCTAATCAAGTTTAACATGTCAAGTTATTGACTTCATCATATATGCAAGATTTCAGTAATGGATTTAGTTCATCCTTACTTCCAAGTTCTCTTAATATTATATTCGAAGAAAGAGTTTATACCAAAACTGTTAAAGTTAATTTCTTAACATGCTTAGCATGATTTGTATAAAAGAGTTTACATGATCTTACAATTTCCATACTAAATTCTTATTTATGAATCAAAACTCATGATTTAAGATCACTCTACAACTACAAAAACTACATAGAGAAGATTTACTTTTAGACTAAGCTTTTATGCATATGATTCATGACATGAATTAAGAACATGCTCACCACAGTTTAGTTTTATAGATATGTTGAGCATAGACTCAAATTATGATTCAACTATGTTACATGATATGATAAGATCATATGTATGTTTGGAAGGATTATGTAGGATAAAAAGCCAAAGGGTTCAGACAACCCAAGTCTTATAACAGAGTTCTTCCAAGAGGCATGATTACAAGATTATTATGCTCATGGTTCTACACCTTGGCCATTCAGAATAAACCTTTTCCTGTGTAGGTGTATGACACCAGATATCATGAGCTCACATATTGTTTGTCGATTATAAGAAACTCTCTATATGTATACACTTTATGACATTACTATTTATATACTCATAAAGTACTTTTATGCAGACTTTATCCATCATGATTTTTACCTCAGGTTTTTAGTTGTTTAAGCCACGTTTTACGACCTTCTCATAACTTCTCATCTTATCTACTAATTTAAGGTACTCTTTATAGGTTTTCATGATTAGTTATTCAGTTTATATTATACATACATCTAGGAGGCTTGGAGTTGCTTTTAGTTTTCTTCTTAGTTTCGTTTAGACTTTGACTCAATAAATGTTATGAGGCCTTGTCTTGGTTGAATCATATTATTAATAGTAGAGGCTTCACTAGGAAGACAATGTTTGTAGTTAGTAGTCTTTCATTCATTCTAGTCATATCTTAGAAAAGATGGTCTTTTTTAAGATTTATCTAATTATTATTTGTTTATATTTCTGCATTAGTCTTATTATTTATAATACACTAAAGACATGCTACTCTAAGAGTCCCTCTAAACAACTTGTGAGCAACTAGTTCTGGATCATGGCTAGGATGTAGACTCAGATAATTACATTTAGTTAATCAGTTGTGTTGATTTTTCTTATTCCATAATTTTACCCTCCAGGTCATTCTCTGTTTAATGCATTTTCTATATTAGATCTTTCTTATAGCTAGCCCAAGTCATTTATGAATTAATGGGATAGAATTGAGGTTCCCAAGTAGTTCATTTTGTTTTTTAACATTGGTTTCCCTATTTCGGAGCTCTTAAAGTCGAGAAATTGGTCTTCGACTATAACTTTTAGTTAACAACCTCCGATGAGAACTTGTATAGTTTTATTAGCTCTAGAATGTGTATTTTGAGCTAGCAGAACCTTTGTTTTAGGTCCCAAGGCTTCCAGACTCTTTTTGAGCTGTTGCTTGGCTTTTAGTTAAGATAGAATAGTGGGTGTGGGGCTATTCCATAAAATCTCCCTAAATTAATACTCGATAAATTAATAAGATTTCTAAGATTGTATTTTTCTCCAATACCAACTTGGGCCAGTGGAAAAAATCACCGATTTAGATAAGAAAATAAGTTAATATATTTTCAAAAGACTCTTATATAAATATATGGCCCCATCAATATTATAAATTAATAATTTTTTAAAATTACAAAAATATCTTAGAAAATTTAGTGAAATATGATTCTAGTTTTTTTTGGTTTTTATGTAAAAATTTAATTCTAGTTGAAGTTTATCTCTAACTTTTCTTATTTCATCCAAAAATCCCAATGTTTTCTTCTTGAACCACACCAAAAAATTGTGATGAGTTCTAGATGTGATAAGTGATTCCTTATGAGTAACTGGTTCCAAAAGTATTGTATCATCTTCAACATTATTCTAAATATTAGTTTCTCCAATGGTATCTGTAAATTCTTCTACGCTTTGGACCTCTTAACACGTATCATTTTCATTTAGGTAATCTAATAAGCTATTGACATCCATTTTACTATGGTAATAGAAATTATTAATCAAGATCTAAGGTTCATGAATGTTGCTTTCAAAGTTCATAAATTAGTAAGCTATTCAAAGTCACTTCTCTACCTTGAATATTGAAAGAACTCTTTAAATTTATAAAGATTAATTTATCTATTAAGTAATATCTGCATAAGAAAATAAGATTTTGTGGTCCCAATAATTTAATTTAGTAAGGTTTTATTATATTTTATTGGAATAAACCCTGCTTAGAATTTCATCACTACTCTTGATTTTGTAATGTCATTTTAGTAGGGAATTATATTTCATTTACTTCTAAAGGGTTTCAAATGAATCTCGAGCACCCAATTGGAGTGTTTTATACTTAGAAATTTTTTTTGGTATGGATGTGCTTGTGTAGTTGCTTAAGTGGCTATGGAGACTCTTATGCAGATGTGACTTATTTTAGATCCTAATACTTTAGTGAAACGTATTTTTCTTTGGTGGAGCGGATTAAGTTGAAAAATCTTTGCTTAAGTGGAGACATGTATGCATAGTGATTGATCTTAGGCGTATGTATATGCCTAAGTGCCATTATCTACACCCGTTTAGCTAAGTTTGGAGTAAGACTTAGTGTGTTTATGTGTTTTGTGTAATTGTGTTCTAATACTCTAGTTTAAATGGTTTATAGTTTAAATGAATCAATACAAGATTCAAAAAAGGCAACAAAAGATTAGATGAGATGATTAGTTTAACCAGGCTTAGAGATACATGTTCTTATATGGTTTTAAGGTTATTTAAGTGTTGTATGGTCTAATGCTTGTGTTGTAATGTAATATGAGTCTTATAGAGCTGATTTAAGTGATAATTAATGCTGCATATGAGTTACAAGCTATGATGGAACACGAGTAAGCTTTCATGGGAATTAAGATATAAAGTTAGACAATATTATGCCAAGTTGAAGCCCCTTCTATGCTGCACAACCCAGATATAGATCTCATCTATGCACAACCACACATGATTGATAGAGCTACTACTTTGGCTCCACCCTCAGCCCCATTTCGTACCCCTCAAGTCTATGCTATGACCTTTCACCACACATCCTATTGAAGCAGCCAAAAGTTGGTTCCAAGTCCTACTTTTGAGTAGGAAAAATATGGTACTTTTACCTAATCCTTGGGTCTCAGCCTTCATCTATTTACCCCTTCTGATGGGTTTTATCCAGATAGATTTATTATGCCTCTTATTATTATGGGTATAGTTATGTCTTTTGAAGATCAAAAGAGGTTTGAGATATTCACTCGCCTAGGTCCACCCAAGTTCATCAGTGTTGTGGGCGAGGATGCCTAAAAGTTCTTGATTAATTATCGGGAGAAGTTATATAACCTTAGGTTGCTTAAGTCACTTGGGGCTGCTTACACTGCCTACTAGTTGAAAAATATAGCCAGGGATTAGTGGAGGTCATTTGTTAGTTGCAGAACTTTGGGTTCCCCAGAGATGACTTGTGATCATTTTATCGAGGTCTTTTTTGATAGGTTTATACCATACAGTTTGAGGGATCAGATAAGAGACTAGTTTGATCACTTAGAATAGCGCTCCATGACTATTGTCGAGTATGAGACATATTTTTATGTCTTGTCTAGATATTTTATTGCCAGTATTATTACCGAGTCTGAGAAGATTCAAAAGTTTTTGAAGGGATTGGATGTTTTACTTAAGTTAGTTATGACCTAGATGGCAGTGTCAGAGGCATCATTTCAGAGTATAGAGGATCAGTCGAAGATGATCGAGTCTATTCTTTAAGATTTTTAGAGAAGTGCCAAGAGGGTTCACCATCAAGGTAAGTTCGGTGGTCACACTCCTTGAGGCATAGATTTTAAAGGTTCCCATAAGTATCATGGCATGCTGGTGTAGACATCCTTGCAAGGTTCAAGTAGTACGTCTTCTGGCTTAGAAACTTTGGGTGGTTAGGCATTGTTTTTTGGTAGTTATTCTTGCGCAGTCGTACCTCCTCCTATTAAACTGTGCCGTAGAGTTTGCTTTGTATGTGATGAGTTTGGCCATTTGACCTAGGATTGTCCCCACCATATTTATAAACCTACTTGTACATCAATAGTACGAGGCAGATGTACAACTAAAGGTGCACATGGTATAGGTAGTGTTTCTTGTAGTGGTGGTTCTGGGGATACTTATTTAGGTATTAGGTGTGGATAGTACTATTATCTACTCTCCAGACCAGAGGTAGAGGTTTTTGACGCTGTTATCATAAGTTTTATGCCTATTTACTTCAAATCTACATATGTGTTATTGGATCTAGGATCGATTTTATCCTATGTTTTTTTATATTTTGCTTTGGGTTTTGATTATATTAGTGAGCCTCTTGATGTGCCTATCCATGTATCTACCCTTATAGGAGACTCTTTAATCGTGGATTGGGTGTATTGATCCTATGTTGTGACCTTTGCAGGGTGCGAGACTTGCATAGATCTGATCATTCTAGATATGATAGATTTTGATACCATGTTGGGTATATCTTTTTTGCATGCTCGTTGCTTGGTTGAGAGGGGATGTTAGTTGTATTTAGCCCATATCATGATGCTACTCTTACTACACCATCTTCTTTTGATTTTGTCTGTAGGTTCATGGATATTTTTCCCATTTATTTGCCTAGTATACCTCGGATCATGATATTGACTTTACTAGTAATGTTGAGTTGGGAACCAAGCCTACTTTATTCCTTCATATAAGATGGACCTAACAAAATTAATGAAATTGATTGATTAGTAGAAGGAGTTGTTGGATAAGGGATTTATCCAACTTAGTGTATCACCATGGGGTGCGCCTGTCTTATTTGTGAAAAAAAGGATAGGTCTACGCATATGTGTATTGATTATCAGTAATTGAACAAAGTGAGAATTAAGAATAAGTATCCTCTTCCTAATATTGATGACTTGATCGATCAACTTCAAGGTGCTATAGTGTTTTCAGATTTAAGGTTAAGATATTACTAGTTTAGGATTAGAATTTTTTGGATATTTTGAAGACAGTTTTTTGAAATTAATAAGGTCATTATGAGTACTTGGTCATGTCCTTCGGGTTGAACAATACACCAGCTGCATTCATGGAGTTGATGAATTAGGTAGCTATATTTTGACTCTTTTGTTATTATATTTCTAGATGATATCTTGGTTTACTCTAAAGAGACAGATCAAAATATGGTGTCGAAAAACAAAAATTGCTATGAATAGAAGATGCCTCTGGAACTCCTTTTTCTCGGTAAGGATAGATACGAAGTCACTCAACTGAAAGGAGAGGGGACAACCTTTTTTGATCTTCTTCTTTATGTTCTATTGATCAGAAGCATCCAACATCGCCTTAGTAATTTAGAATATGAACACAAATGACCAAAAAATCAATTAGTAATATGTCTTCTATTGCATTGCTAGAGTGGGGCCGCTCATAAGGATCATTTGTAGATAATACTTTAGAGATTGAGAGATAAGAAGTTGTATGCTAAGTTCTCCCAGTGCAAGTTATGGTTAGAGTTTGTCTCTTTCTTGGGTCATGTAGTGACCAAGGATGGTATTATGATCGATCTGACCAAGGTTGTAGCAGTTTATGATTGGGTTAAGCCTACCTCTCTTATTAAGATTTAGAGTTTTGCTTGATTAGTAGGATACTATCGACGCCTTATTAAGGGCTTTTCATCTATTGCAACTTCTTTATTTAAGTTGACTCAGATGAAGATTTCTTTTTAGTGGTTTGATGTTTGTGAAGCAAGCTTTCAAAAGCTCAAGGATTTGTTGACCTCAACTCCTTCTTGTGTTTGCCCAAGCAGTACATAGGTTTTAACAACTTGTGTGATACTCTTAGAGTTGGGTTAGGGGCCGTATTGATGTAGGAGGATTAGGTAATTGCATATGCTTCTTTTCAGTTGAAGCACTATGAGAAGAATTACCCTACCCATTTGGAGTTGTGCGCGATTGTGTTTGCTTTAAAGTTATAGGCAAACTATTTGTACGGATTCTATTATGAGTTCTTCTCAGATTATCGTATCCTTCAATACTTCTTCACCTAGAAAGATCTTACTATGAGGCAGTGTCGTTGGCTTGAGTTGCTTAAGGATAATGACCTAACTATTCTCTATCATTCGAGCAAGGTTAACATAGTTGTGGATGCCTTGTGTTGAAAGTCGACTAGCATGGGTAGCTTAGCACATATTTTGACCCAAGAGAGGCCCTTTTCCTTAAAGGTTAAGTCCTTGGCTAACCAGATAGTTAGGCTTGGGATTTCTAATCCTAGGTGTGTTTTTGCATTTGTAGAGCCTAGATTTTCTTTCGGGGAGTTGATTTAGGCTCATCATTTTATGATGTTTGGTGGAGAATAATTCAGGATAAAGTATTGAGTGGTGAGGCTAAGGAGGCCTCACTTAATTTTGATGGTATTTTGAGGATTGGAAGCTGGGTTTGTATGCTGAGAGTGGGTGATTGGGTGAGGCTAATATTGGAGGAGTCTCATTATTCTAAGTATTTCATTCATCCTAGAGTGACCAACATGTATCATTATGTGAGACAACACTACTGGTGGGGTGGTATGAGGATGGATTTATAACACTTTGTAGCTCATTGCCTATGTTGTCAATAGGTGAAGCCCTAGAATTTGAGGTCTAGTGGTTTGCTTCAGATGTTAACCATTCCCAAGAGAATAGAGGAATGAATCGCTATAGACTTCGTAATTGGGTCTCCTCGTCTTCTCATTGTTCTAATAGTATTTGTGTCATCATGGATCAAATGACTAAATCAACTCATTTTATTCCTATTTAGGTTTTTTCAGTGTTGAGAAGATGGCTCATATCTATATTCATAGGATAGTTTGTATTAGTTGTTTACTAGTGTCTATTATCTTAGATAAAGGTTCAGTCTTCTTCTAACTTAGCGAAGGTATTTTAGGAGAAGTTGGGTACCCGAGTTGATCTTAACATAGATTTTCACCCCAGACTAATGGCCAGTTGGAGCGTACTATTAAGGTTTTAGAGGATACACTTTGTGCTTGTGTTTTGGACTTTGGAGGTTAGTGAGAGAAATATTTAGCTTTGATGGAGTTTGCGTATAATAATAGCGACCATTCTAGTATTGAGATGACACCCTTTGAAGCCTTACAAAGTAGGCATTATCACTCTCTGATTGGTTGGTTTACAGTTTCTAAGATTAGACCTTGAGGTACAGAATTGCCTCATAATTCTTTGGATAGGGTTCGGGTTATTCAAGATATACCTCAAGTGGCTCAGAGTAGGCAGAATGTTATGCAAACCAGAAAATTTATTCCTTGAGATTTAGTGTTAATGATCAATTCTTCCTTTATGTTTCGCTCATGAAGGGCGTAATGAGGTTTTGGAATAGGGGAAAGCTTAGCCCCGGGTAAATTGGACCATTTAAGATTCTTTGACTATTAGAGATGCAGCTTCTGAGTTAGTATTGCCCCACATTTATCAGCTGTTCACCCCATTTTTCATGTTTTCATGCTTTGATATTAGATTTTGGATGATCTGATATCATTCATTGGAATTCAATAAAGTTAGATGAGAGGTTGTGCTTCGCTGAAAAGCCATTCTCCATTTTAGCCAGGGATGTTAGATGATTGTATTCTTGAGATATTTTGGTGGTTAAGGTCCAGTGAAGACATCGACTTGTAGATGAGGCTACTTGAGAGACCGAGTGTGATATCTATGGTATTTATCCCTAGATTTTCATTGATTCAGGAATTCCCCTTGCCTTCAGTTTGAGGATGAACTATAATTTTGTGGTGGATATTGTTAGGGCTTGATTATGTGAATTTTTCAATTTTAGGTTCATTGACCATTTTACTCCTCCCCATAGTTGATATATGATGTTTATGGAGTATGGGGATGATTGGCATGTTTCCTAATGTATTTTGGTGCGATTTGTATGAGTTTGTGGTTTTTGGAGGTTATAAAGGTCTTATTGTTGACTTTGGTCAACTTTTATTATTTTGTGCATCGGATGTCAAAATGGAATGCACCAGTTGACCAAAAATATTGATTTTTGGTTGAAAGCATGGTTTGTGTGATTTTATGGCTTGTATATCTCATATTGACCCTTGGTTTAGAAGATTGTGAAATTGGGTCTCGAGGGTCAATTTTGTGAAAAGAACCTCTTTTTGAAAATCTGATGTCGCTATTGAGTTTGGAGCATCAAATTTGATAGGGTAATATAGTTTGTTTGCATTCTCAGGATTTTTAATGAATCCCATGGGGTATGACCTATTGTTTACAAGTGAACTGTACTCATCCATATTATGCTCTTTTGGTGTAGATCCTGTTATGAGTGTGTCGGGCGGCAGCTGAGTTCGGGCTGTGATTTGATACATTCAAGGTAGTGGCCTCTCTATGCTTCCAGAGTCGACCTCCTATGCCATTCTATCTAGTTTTTGTCTTGTTTTGTATTCGGAGACCAACTTGTGTTCTTTTTTCTATTATCAGTTGTATTTTCAAACTTTGAGTCATACGTAGATTGTTTTTACACCGTGACACTAGGTTTTATGATGGTTTATGGTATTATTGTTATGCAAACTTTTACTATTATTGTGTATGTATGGTTTTAATTTTTTCTAAAAGTCTTGCCTTGGGATTTTGGTGTTGTTTTTTTTTATTTCATATCAGTTTAGGTAATTGGCTTACTTGTCAAGTCCTAGCTGCGATAAGTGCCATCATTACCCTTAGTTTTTAGGACATGACAATGCCTTATCGGTATATAGAACTACATACAAAACCTCCATTGGGATGTCACCATATCATTTGATTTTTAACAAGGTATGTCATTCGCTAATGAAGCTTGAGAATAAGCCTTATAGGTTCTCAAAAGCTAAATCTTAGTCGGAGTGATGCCTCGTACTTGAGGCTTTATTAGATGAATGAGTTGGACGAATTCTAGTTGAGATGTATGAATGATCGGCTTTGTTCAAAAATAAAATAAAATTATATCACATTCGTAGGATTACAAGCAAAAATTTAGTCTAGGTGACTTGGTATTGTTGTTTAACTCCAAGCTTTGGTTATTTTTGGGAAAACTTAAATCCAAGTAGTTAGGTCAATTCACAATAACACAAGTATTCCTTCTAGAGTAGTTGCATTGTAAAATTAGAATAGGGAACAGATCAAAGTGAACGATCGACATGTTAATCAGTTATTTAGTGTGTTTGAAGCGGTAAAACCAATGGAACTTATGTACCTTGATGGAGTCTGAATAATCAAGGTACCCTAGTCGTGCAGATATATTAAATCAAGCATTATTGAGGGCAACCTATGAATGTTTTTGGTATTGTGAATTATTTTAGCTAAGTTATATACCTTGTAATTGATTGATGTGCATGTTGAAATGGGAACATAAAGAAGCAAAGAGGCTATAGATAACTGTTACAGGTGAGGAATTTTGCATCAGCTGGTTAGATGCCTGACAATTCATCAATTGAAGCATCATAGATGACAAAAAAATGATGGATTTTTGATAAGGTTGAGGCCCTATTGATATCTCATCAACATGATGATGGGACATCATCTTTAATCATCTCCAAGTGTATCAAAAGACATCATTCTGCCTTAGGCTGACGGCTCTATTAATTAGCCATCAACCACGTGATACATCATCACGCTACGTTGAGCCTAGGTAAGTACATTTTGAATTTTAAAATCAACCGACCTTACCTCATCTACCCAGTCAAATGTTAACCCCTAAAATCATTTCACTATGTTTCAATCCAAAACCCTTAATTTCAAAACGCACCTAAATTAACCTGATTCAAAACCCTCATGACCCGATCCACATTGCCTTAGTTGAAAAAAAAAGAGAGTTTTAAAAACTTTCCAACTTTGTAGTTCGCTCTTAATTTCATCCTCCATCACTCCAGCCATGTTAAATATCACAATTCAAATTCTGAGACATGATGGCACCTACTTTATCCCACCAGTGGGTAAGTAAAATGATAAGAGTTTATGTATGATTTTTCATAGTGGGTGATAGGTTTGAAATTCGCTTGGTCAACCTTGGTGAGGTTCTACCAAGATGTAAAGAAGCAAATTTGATGTTGAAATATGAGAAATGCCATTTTATGTTGAAGAAAGGCATTGTCCTAAGGCATAAAATTCAAAAAAGGTATTGAAATTGACAAGGCCAACTAAAGTAATTTAGAAGTTACCTCCACCAAATGTAATCAAGGGGGCGTGGAATTTTCTCGATCATGTAGGCTTATTATTTATTCATGAAGGAATTTTCTAGAATTCCAAATCCTTTTTCCAAATTGTTAAAGAAGAAGGTTATATTTCTTTTCTATGATGCTTGTTCGAAGACATTTCTTTACCTAAATGAAAATTGTACATCTTCTCCCATTATTGTTGTTGTGGATAGGTCTTAACCCTTTAAAGTAATATGTAATGTAAGTAGGGTGGCGCTTGGTGTTGTTTCAAGACAGAAATCCTAGAAAATATTTCATTCTATTGATTATGTGAGAAAAACACTAAATGAAGTGCATAAGAAGTACAGAGTGACTGACTATTAATCACTTTCAATAATTTTTGCCTTTGACAAATTGTGAGCTTACTTGTGTGATACAAGAGTCATAGTACACACTGATCATTCGGCTATGAGATACCTTGTGACAAAGAAAGATGCAAAACCACGACTAATTTGTTGAGTTCTCTTTCTTCATTTGACTTTGAAGTCAAAGATTGGAAAGGTTGTGAAAACCAAGTTGTTGACCATCTGTGTAAACTTAAATGGGAGAAGAGAGTAGCAGATAAGATACAGATTGATGACTCATTTCCAGATAAGAAAGTATTAGAAACTTCTCTGGATCTTATGAATTGGTTTCCAATTTTGCTATGTATATTATTAGTGAAAGATTCTTAGAGATTTAAACTCTCAACAAAGAAAGAAATTCCTGCATGATGTAAGAAAATATATTTGGGATGAGCTATATCTTTCAGGCTTTGTGCTAACGGTATAATAAGAAAATATATTTGGGATAAGCTATATCTTTCATGGTGGTTTTCTTATGGCCCAAAAAATATTGCAATGTTGGTACTATTTTCCTAAAATCCATTAAGATGCTTAAGAGTTTGTAAGGCATGTGATGATAAAGCGAAGGAGGTGTCTCATGAAGGCATGAGCTGCCCATGAACTTGAACTTAGAAGTTAAAGTATTTGACTTGTGGGTTATTTACTTTATCAGTCCCTTTATGATTTCCTTCAACCAAAAATACATATTGGTGGTGGTGGATTACATGTCAAAATTATTGGAAGTTGTGGCACTACCAAACAAGGAAAGTAAGAGTATGGTTGTAGTCATTTTCTCTCGGTTTGGTACTACAAGGGAAATCATCAGTGAAGGTGAGTCACATTTTTATAACAAATTATTTTGTGCTTTGTCAGTAAAGTATAGAGCCAAGAAATATAAGGTGGCTACCTTTTATTATCTGTAAATAAGTGGTCGAGTGAAAGCTACAAATGGAGAGACAAAGATGATTTTTGACAAAATAGCAAATGCTAATCGAACCAATTGGGCTCAAATGGTTGATGATGTCAGTAAGGGCTTGATTTCGTGAATTTTACATTTTTATGAGCTTTGACCATTTTACCTCTGCTCATGATTGCTATATCATATTCTTGGGGTGTGGAGATAATTGACATGATTTCTAATGCATTTTGGTACAATTTGTGTGAGTTTGAGGTTGTTAGAGGTTAAAAAGGTCTTATACTTGACATCAGTTAACATTTATTATTTTATGCATAGGATGACAAAATGAACTGTGCCAGCAAATCCAAAACATCAATTTTAGGTTGCTAGGATGGTTGGTGTGATTTTATGGCTTTTGTATGTCATTTTAACACTTAGTTTGAAAGATTTTGATATTGGGTTTTGGGGGTTAATTTTGTAAAAACACCCTTTTTTGGAAAATCTGATATCACTATTAGGTCTAGAGCGTTGAATTTGAAAGGATAGCATAGTTTGTTTGCATTCGTGGGATTCTAGATGAATCTTGAGGGGTTGGTGGAGACTTGGAAATTTTTAAAGTCCCAGTTAGTGCAACCGTCACAACTAAAGTGACTAGCTGATCAGTTTAGCGACTCGGCTAACTAGTTGGGGGCCGCTAAATTGAAGACTTGTTCTTTTAAGTGGAGGCAGCTAAAGCAGCCCCTTGTCTACTAAAGTGGACTATGCTGCATGTAACTATCACTATAGCAACATTTGACTGCTTTAGCAGAGCCTGCTTAATTGGTCAAGTGGTCACTTAAGCGTTCATGCCTGGGTAGTATAAAAATATTTCTTCTCGATTTTCACCTATTTTTGAGGTTTTGAGCTTTGGGTTAGGAGGTTTTAGGGTGAGTTCTTCCATTTTCAAGCTTGGTAAGCGCCACATCATTATTTCATCTATTTTACTTTCATTTTTGTCATTTAAAAACCATAATTTCTTGATTTTTAAAGTGAAATTTGGGGATTTTCCCCATAATCCCTAAATTAGTGCTTCTTCAGTTTAAACCCCTATTTCAACCCATTTTCACTTGGGTTTTCTTTTATGGCTTTATTTAATCATAGAAAAAGTTTTTATAAACAAAAATTTTAGTTTTACCTTTTTTTTAAAAATACATTTTGGGGATTTGTTTTTACCCTGACTCTAAAGTAGGTAACATGGGTATCATTATCTTTCTTTTAACACATAGATTCTATTTTGTATATTTTAGTTGGTTTTTAGGCTGGTTGAGAGGGCAAGACTCTGTGTTAAAGTATTTGGACTAGGATTTCATCATTCGAGGTAGGTTATAACTGAATATTTTTTAGACTAGGATGGGTAGTTATATTTTATAGAAAAACATATTATGGGTATAGAAATGAATCCTAGAAAGGGTGTTATTACTGTTGTGTGCCTATGTGGGGGCTTATGTTATTGTTATTGATGGTTTGGGATAATAATTTCTACGTGTGGACTGTTGGGGGTCTTATCTGACATTGATGGCTTTATGTATACATTTAGTTGCTTTTTCCTTGGTAAAAATACCTAAGTTGTGGTTTATGTGGCATTAATGATTCGTATTTTACTCTAATGGTACATGACTTATATTTTATCATGAATGGTTGCCCTATTAAGTGGATTTTTGGCTCACATACGTGTATACTCATTGGATTTGATGTTCTTATTCTAGTTTGGTTATGAGCATTACATCTTCATAGCATACATACATTCATGAGATATTGGTACCATTGTGGAGATACTATTTTTTCTGACAGGAATATGACACCTTCAAAAACCCTCTACTATAGACCACAAGACAAATAGGAGATATAGATATTAAGACTACGACTGGTTATTGAGATTGTTTATGGTTTGTAAACCCCCATGGGTCCTACTTGGGAGAAGTGCTCGGTAAGTGTGTACAGATGTTATATGATAACCTTGAATATATCACATCAATATTATTATCATCCTCATTGTATTTCATTCATTATGCATCTTTACTATTATGCTTTTGTGCCTAATTTGATGTATATATATTCTATATTTCTTTTAGTATTTGTATCTGGTTTATGTGATATGTATAAAACTTTTAGTTGAGATAATGGGGGCTACTGTTTAGGATATTTTTTGGTTGCTTCTGATGTGCTCATAGTGTGTATCTATATACCTTATTTTATACTTTACTCAGTTGGCCTATGATACCTACTCAGTATAAGTGAACTATACTCATTCCGACTGTGCCAGTTTGGTGTAGATCTAGATACGAGTGCATTGTGTGACAACTAATTTTGGGTGGTGATTTGATACATTTGAGTTAATGGCCTATATATGCTTCTAGAGTCGACCTCTTACCCCGTCCCATCTAATTTATGTCTTGTTTTGTATTTAGAGAAAGACTTGTGTTACTTTTTGGATTTTTACTTGTACTTTCAAAATTTGAGTTGTATATGGATTTTTCATACACTGTGACACTAGGTTTTGGGATGGTTCATGGCATTATTGTTTTAAAATTTACTTTATCATTGTATGTGTATGATTTGACTTTGTTTTGGAAGTCTTTCCTTGGGATTTTGGTATTGTTTTAATTTCATATTAGTTTGGGTGATTGACATACTTATTAAGGCTTAGTCGTTTTGGGTGATTAACATACTTGTTAAGGCTTAGTCATACTAAGTCTATCATGATCCTTAGTTTTTAGGTTATGAAAAATTAGTATCAAAGCATCAGGTTCATTGGTCTCATCAGTGTAATAATAGAGTATTTGGTAGAGTCTCATGGATCGTTATGTATATGTCTATATCTATCTTTGAAAGGATATAAGATATCTTTAGAAATCTCCCTTGTTTTGTTCCTTATCATGCAGATCTTTTATACGTTCTGTTCTAAATTGTGTTTCACTCTTTTCTACACAGATGGTGAGGCTGATCCCCTAAGGCTTGGGATATTGATCCATCATTCGAGGAGAGAGCCCAATCATGGGGGTGATTTGTGGATCATGGATGGGCCCGAGGTCGAGGATGGGCATAAGAATCTTTTCTTTCCAAATATAGTACTAAGGGGATCTCCTCAGCGCCTTAGGTTGAGCATGACTGAGATAAGAGACCTACTCAGGTTCCAAGAGTTATTCTACCCTAGTCTTGGAGGGGTTATTGATTCATTTGTTGACTCATTTGGAGGATGTTCCTCTGAGTGTTGCTGGTGTTTCTCTAGCTTTGAGTATTGTACCACCATTGGAGAGAGAGTTTGCTTATGGTCTTCCTCCAGCTTTGGGTATTGTACCTTAATCTATGCCTGAGTCTGCTTATAGTGTTCCTCTGGTCCGAGTGTGGTTCCTTCAATGGTTTCGACATTTAATTATGGTACTATTCTATAAGACCCCTTAAAATTTCTATCATTTTACTTTTGACCTTCCCAAGTGCGTAATATCGATTTTTGACTTGAAGTATGTTTAGGGATGTTAAACGGGTAATTTGGAAAAGATTCAGAATTTTTGGATGAGGTTAAGGGTCATTTTGGGACCCTGAGTCAGTGAGAGTCCGCGATATTAGCGTGCCACGAAGGTTAGCCTCTGCGATATTGGTGTGCCAGAGAGGCTTCCCTCCGTGTTAATGTCGTGCCACATTGATGGGTAAAATTCATCCAGCTTTGTTTGTTTTTCACTTGGGGTGAGAGGATTTTGGTCTTTTTACCCCTTGGACGACCTTTAAACATAAAATAAGCCCCATTTCCTTCAGTTTACAAAGATCAAGCTCTACTTTATCCATATTTAACTTTCTACCCAAGAAAGCTTAAGGGTTTTTCAAGAAATCACTACTTTGTGCTCCAAATTTCAAATTGACTTCAATCTCTTTTGTATTTCAGGCATGTTTCTCTTTCCAAACTTTAATTTTACATTACGGCATGAATTGAATAGATTTTTATATGATTTAAATTGTGGATTTTGGAATTAGGTTGAGGGTTTTTGGTGGTTACTGATTGAATTATTTGTCCCATATTTTGAATTGGTTATTCATTCTTTAAATTAATGCTTTTGGGACTGAAATGATACATTATTTAAATGGTTGGAATGCTGGACATGGGTTTTCCCAAACTGGATGAGTTCTTGTTTGGTATTGCATAATCCTCAAACCACATTGTAAATTTGATTTTTATTATGGAAAATTGCATGGTTTTACTTGCTTTTGAACCCAAGCATTGCATGAAATGGATATAAAAATCAATTTGGATCGCCTTAGTGGCCTTGGTTTAGAATTTAAGTAGAACTTGGGAGTCAATGTGGTTATGCGGATTGGTATTGTATGTTTACTTTATCTTAAAAGCGTATGGGTATGACGATACCAAGTGGTAAATGCCTTAATGAATGACTCCGACTAAATGGACTGGTTTATGCGTAAATTGCTTTAATTTGGGATGAAAGGGGTTGTGTAGCTCACCGTGAAGGTGTAAGTCCCGGGAGATGGACACCGGAAATGACATTTGTCGAGCTTAGGGGTCTATATGACCGTGTGCTTTGTGCATACTTCATTTATATGTTTTAGATGTCTATTGCCTAGGTGGCTTTAATTTTCCTTTGTTTTTTTTTTTTTTCAGTTTGTGCAGCTAACATACACTTGGGCCCTTTTAGCAGGGGGAGTTGAACCACTATAGCCCATGGGTGCCTTTAGTACTTTAATAACCCTTCTGATCACTTTTCATATTTACTCTTATCTTTACCATTTAAGCTTCTCCATAGCTTCCCCAAGTCATTTATGACTTACTGGAACTCACGATTCGGTCACCAGGTAGTTCGTTTAGTTTTTAGACCCAATTTCTTATTTAGAAGTCTTTGCTGTTCCAAATGTCCACCGAGCAAAAAATTCAATAAAACGATCTCGTATACAAATTCAAACAATTCCAGAAGATCTAGAATATCAATTTTAGGCTAGGTATACCATTCATTTGGCTCCCAATGCACCCGAGCTCATTTTGACCTATCGATTGGAAAGTTAAAAATTTGAAAGTTTAGGTGTGGCACCCAAATTTGGTAGAAACGACCTCAAATTGAAAATCCAACTTCGCCAATGCATCCAAAATGTCTAATCTATTGTGGTTACATTTTTTTTTTTTACGGAAATTGGATTCCAGATTCATCCTGAGGCATTGGCCAAAACTTTGAATTAAATTCCAAGTTTCAGCTATCATATAGTGTAGTAAAGGACCACAATTGTGAAAGGAGACTCGCGATTGCGATGCCACGATCGCGGCATGTGTGGGTTCACGATCGCCCAAGCTAAGGGCCTGGGAAAGGTTATTTAAATACCCATTTTTGATGAAAATTTGCCATCTTCTTCCTCCATTGAGACCTAGAAACCCAAATATGGTGTGCTAATCATAAATTGGTCATGGCGGATGACTTGGGATCTTGATTATCATCTTTTATTGCGATTATCTTCAAATTTTAAGTAAGAATCCTTTAAATTCATAGTTGAGTTTCCTAGTTTGGACCCAAATCCTCTATTTAGCTTAGGGCTTGATTTTAGCCCAAAGTATGCTTATTTTTCACCCATTTCTTGAGGGTTATGACTCCTGTTCATGTGTGAACATTGGGTTGGCCTCAAAAACTCATTTTCTGTATGTGGGAACCACTTGGGGTTTTGGTGTCATTTTTGAACCTGAAGCACAATAGTGCAATATGGGTATCATTAGACTCGTATTGATGAGTAGATTATGTTTTTGATAGCATGATGGCATTATGAGGATTGTGAAGTGAAGACGGGCATGTGGTGTATGGAGTGAGGTTTTGCGGTTTGGCATTGAGGTAGGCTTCTGTCTACTTTTCATTGTAGATGATGTGAGATATATATCGTGTGTGAATATGGATGTTAGGCTTGATTATGCATAGAATAACTTAGCCTTGATTATTGATGTTTGGGGATTATATGAGGGTTTTGGACCCATAAAATGGTATGTTTATAACCCTTGAGAATCCTATTGCCTTTTCCTTAGTTTAGATTAGTTTGTATCATGGATACGATATAATGCTAGGTTTGGGATTTGGTTTTAGCATTTGTAGCCTTATTAATCTATTTAATCTTATTGGACTAGTGTGATATGATAACGCTCAACTTACATGTCAATTTAAGTGCAAGGCGATCGTCGGCAATATATTTACCCAATTTGGAGTCGGGGTTGAATCCACAAGGAACAATGTGAGTGGCAATCAAGTTAATTCAAAAAAGTGGATACTTGTTAAATTTAAACTAGTAGTACATAGAGATAAAAAATGAGGGGGTTGAGAAGAGTACCAACACTGATGTTTCTTTTTGGGTTTTTCTAGTATAGGTTTGGGGTTACGAATAGTTAGAGTCTTAACAATTAAGCACGGATCTTGGTATTATGCATTACTAAAGGGAGTGATATGTGGATTCTAATAGTTAACACCATTTTAGTAGATCAAGTGTGTGTAGGTTCAGTTATAGGTTTTGATGCTAGCCTTTCAACAAAACACCAAACTTTCACCCATTGACTCTTTTGAATACCTAATTGGTGTGTTTAACAATTGGTAAGCAAACCTCAATTTAGGCATCCCTATTTCTAGGATGATACCCCTGATATAGTTAATTTCGAAACCACCCTTTTATCTAAGATAGTGATATATTTGAAAACTACACACATAATCGTCTACCATTGCTTTGGTCTCTACAATCCTCTTTCAAGGATGATATGAATTCCTAAAGTTCTCCCAAAACCTTTCTTTCGAAGATGGGTTTAAGCTTTCTAGAGTTAAAAGTTTTCACCTATCAAACCCATATGGGTATTTGGGGCTTCCACCCACAACCTCTAACCAAATTGGTTAAGCAATGATAAAACCCATCAACATTAACTACGAAATAGAAGCTAACATTATCAAACCAACACACTTTAATCCCTATTCACACATAACCCCAAGAGGGAGATCTAGCTACACATAAGATAAATAAGCAATGATATACCCATAATTTCCATTGAAATGATTTATTGAAGACTAAGTGAATGTTACTTCCAACTTTGAACTCCTAAAAATCTCCAATAGAAGTGAGTTATCCTTAACTTAGAGGCTGCTCCAATGTATTCTTCACCCAAAATTTACACAATATTTTCTTCTCCAAGTATAGGGGCTATCAACTTTAGAACAAAAGCTAACTATTGGGGAGGATGCAATAGTCTTGTAATAATAGGGTTTGAGTATTCTTTTTGTAAAATTTGGGATCAGCCACGTACATTTATAGTTCATCCCTTGGGCTGTATTTTTTATCCATGCAGCGATCGCACAGGCTCGGCCACGACCGCGCAACCATGCTAGACTGATGAGATAGCACCATTTTGATTTGCTTGACTGCCATGATCACGGTCCTTAGACCGCGACCACGGTGCCTGAATCTATGTCCTTCTCTAAGTCTTCAGCTGTAGTTTCTTGGTTTCTTTTGATCATTTTAAGCTCCAATCCAAATATTTCTATCTTATCAACTATGTGACTACAAAATATGGATATTAGTGCATTCAATCAAAAATGTCTCATTTATTCATTCAAAACATGGTCATGTGCACGACTGTTGAGTGCAAATGAGTGGTAAAATCACCACTTATCAACACGCCCAATTTAAAGCTTTAGTTTGTCCTCAAGAAATACTACCTATTACCATGAGAGAACAATTACCTATGCCCAAACGTCATGCCTCTAAGCTCACAATGACTTCAGCTCAAACACTACCACAAGTAGCTCGCTACACATGGGCTAAGAATTTTTTCTTTCACCCCTCTACATACAATGCAATATTTAAGGATGCATAAGACTTCTAAGAGCAACCAAGGAACAACAACCAATACTCTAGAAGTGACTCACTTTAGACCGATACTAGGCTATAATCCATTTGCCTCATTGCTCAGAAGGTGACAAACTTACCCACCTCAACTCATTCACCTTCCTCCTCTCAAGAAAGAAAATTTTACAGACTAAGCTACCACATAGGCTTACCGCTATTTGCAATCGCCACTACAAAGAAAGTAAATGGTTGAAGATCTCAAAGGACTTTTTGAGTTTGTAATGTAGGTTTGGGTTATGGTAGGATATCATTTGGGAACAACATGGCTATCCCCTTGCTTGAACATCTACATCACATTATTTAATCCGCCTTTTTGACTACGGGCCACTCTTCTTTGATCTTTTCTCTTTTATCATGCCTACTTTTTTTCTTTCTTGTTCACCTATCTCCTTATTTTTCTTTTTATTATGATTTTCATACAATTCTTCCTTTGCTTGACCCTTTTGTTTTCTATTCATTTGATTTTGATGCTTGGGTACTTAGGCATTTCACTTATAACTTCATGGACTCACTCTTACTTCTATCAATCTTCACCACCCCAACTTAGGCTTTTAGCCTCAAGTTGCATTTTCAAGGTCAAGGAGGGTATGGTTCAAAAGAGGGATAAAAAATGGTTCATGGCTTGCAATGTATTTGCCAAAGAAAGGTCCAAAGGCTCAAAGTGGGTACTAGGGATTGCTTTTTTTTTCTTAAGATAAAGTGGTTTCTAAAGTCACAAAGATGCCCAAAGATCATTTCTCTAACGAAATACAATAAAAATTAGCCTTGAAAGACTAACAGGGCAAGTTCTAGATAACACAAGTATACAGGAGATGAATGCAAATAGCTCACCACACATAACATGAAAATTTTACTAAGGAGGCTCAATTGCCTCTCCCTTTAGAGACAAAATTGGAGTATCTATCAATATTAACAAATCAAATATTTGTGGAATCACAAAAAGAGAAAGTTTTTGTTACAAAGTTTCTTACATCCATGCCCTTAATTTTTGAAAATTTTTGGACGGAGGGGCTGTTTATTTTTCATCAGCACCACACTTAATTTTCTAGGTTATGGATACAACCAAGGCCTTAGTCTCACATTTCGTCTCAAAATGGGCAAACCAATCACATGGCTACTCATACTTTGCCAATGGCGTAAAATGTGACCCCAAATTTACACTTTACAATGCCACAGGTACTCAAAATTTCCTTGTATTCATGAAATTTAGGCTACAGGCACTCAGACTTCCCCTGCATCTATGTCTCAAAACCCAAACACGATGCCTTACTATAAACAATGTCGTCACACAATCTATCATAGGGAAAAGCTAGTCATGCATCACCACAATCAAAATAATACTAAAGTAAAAGAGAAAAACTAAAAATAAAAAAACATGATAATCCATGAAAAATGTGGGCACCGTTAGAGTGCCCAAATATGGCATCCCCCAAAAAATAAAATGGTATCCAAATGTTATCTAAAACAATCATAAAAACATCCGTTCAACAATAAAAATAATATAAAGGTACCTCCAACTGAAAATCTAGTAGTTTCCCCACTGCATGATCAAAAATAGCATAAACACCAAGTAAGGGTCCTTCTTGAATCTGCATCAGGAGCTGTCCTCTCCCGCTGACTCTACATCACCACCACCGATATCATCAGCTGACTAATCAGTGGGGAACCTCTTTGTTAGGACATAAAATGTTCACTATCTAGGTCTCTGGCTCATATGATTTTGCATGGAACTTCTCCATGTTAGTTTCTGGGAGACCATATACCTCATTCAGCCACTTCACTACAAAGTTCACTTGCTTACCCTGTATTGTCATCACTGGGTTTGTGAGAGAAACTACTTTGAGATTTGCATAGAATTCATGTACCTATTGCTCATTAGCATGGAAAGGGTCTGGGGAAAAGCACCTCCACTCGATCATAGTGAGTCCTACATAGAAACCTGGGAGCTTGTCCTCTACTTTGTCCAAGCTGATACCCTTTCCAGGGAGCAACTTTGTCCTAGGTAAATCAACATAGTAGAGGTTTGGCATTGAGTGGTCATGAATTTGGTGGTGTAAAAATCTCCCATATTTATGGCTTAGAAGCTGTAAGCGATACAATTTAAACCATCATTAGCATTATTATACCCAAAAGCATGCTAGATTGATCAATTAACCTCATGTTGAAGTGTTATAATAGGTTTTGAGGTGAGGAAAGGATGTGTAGAAATTTTGATTTCTGCAAACACTGCCCACAGATATAGAGATCGCAGAGCAATGACCGCGATCGTGGTACCTAAGACCAGATTTGATAGTTTTGTACATCAGTCAAAATACACGATTTTATCCCTAAACAACATGAACAAGGAAGTCGAGCCTAGATATTTTTATTATACCCCCAAACATGAAGGTTTTAACATAAAATTTGTAGGGGCATTGAATCGAACACATGATGTACACGATAGTTTCAACAGGATAAGGCCTAACTCTGGGTACTCAAGACATCCCCATTGTGGTGTACATCAACTACAACAACTAATAACCACAATATTAATACAAAAACATGCATTTTGCAATGAAAAAATTATTTCAGGCCTTTCCTAAACTTCAAGTTTTATGCATGCAATTATATCAAAATCAAGGGGGTTGAGACAACATACCAAGTTCTGAGACGCAAACGGATTAAAATGACACTTGGACACTCAACACTAAGCCAAAATTTAGAGAAGATTTGAGAGAATTTTGAAAAAGATATGTGTGAAGAAATGGCAGTGGATGGTTATTTAGACTGATTCTACTGCGATCATGGTCCTAGTTTTGCGACCCCAATGATGTAGCCTCCGCTATCTTGGTGGATTAAACCGTGGTCGTAGTAACTAAGACCAAAAATTGAGGTCTCCTGCACTCTTCTGTTCAGTCCAAATATGCCAATTTCATACATTCCCTTTTTCATTTCCAATCAACATTCTCCTAGCACCACTTTTTCATGGATTATGTATGAATAAATGCAAAAAATAAAATCTACTCTATCATACATAAAATAAAAGGATACGGGCCATTTTTAGTGGCTTGATGAGGTGCCTCCCATTGAGCGCTTAGTTTAACATCTTAGCAGGATGCCTCCTCTACTTTCTTTTGTGCTTTTACTTAGAAGATTTAAATCTCCATTCCAACTTTTATTTATTAAGCAATAAGAGGCAGAGGGAAAAAAGATTTAGATCTTCCAGGATAAAACTTAAAAGATGTGAGCAAATGTTGAGGGAGCTTCAATCTCTCCATTTTGAAGATTTGAACCTTTTACCCAATTTGACGTCGAGATTGCGGTTTGGCTCCTTGGGCAAAGGTGAAGACATCAATAGGCCACTAGTTGCACATAGGAAGTTGGAGTCCTTGGCCATTGATGGTGGGGCTTCCATGTGTTCTTTTGGAGTGTCAAATCCTAAAATGTAGGGATTGTACTCCTTTTCCTCACAATCCACTATTTGCCTAGGTAGATGGATTCTCATCACATCCTCTAAGCACAATGCTGAAAACTGGTTTGAATAAGGTCTAATCCCTAATTTTGGAATTGCCTCCTCCATAGAATTTTCACCCCAAAATGAACTAGAGTCGTCATAAGAGATGTGTTTTGGTTCCTCTTTTGACTCTAGTACCATTTTCTTTATTTGGACATCTTCCACATCATTTGATTCAGTTGATTGGGAAATCACCAAGGATTCTTTTTTACCAAGCTCATATCATACTTGGTTTCTCTTCTTGATTAGCCTTCTCTTGGGAAATGGTCGAGGTAGTGATATTTTCTAGTTTTAATTTCGTGGCCATTTTCTGTATCTTGACAATTTCCCTTCTGAATGCCTCGTTGGATTGATGTATGCCTTGTATATTCTCCCCGGTTGTAGTTACCCAATCCAAAATAGTTTGAAGCATTCCGGTATGTTGCTATTTCTTCACTTCATCATAAGACCTATCAAACTTATAAGAAGAACTAGCACCTTGATTAGTATAATAAGAGGAGGGAACATTTGGGCAATCACTCCAATATCCATCTCGATCACCACACAAATAAAAAGTACACTTCTAATAAGATCGAGGTGGTCTCATCTCTCTACGGGGAGCATATATGCAATCTCTTTAAAAGTGCGGTCCGTCATAATATGGACATGGATCATCAAGATTGGACTTCCAATTACCAAATTCATATTTGTCGGAGATTCCATGAAGAAAAGTAAAATAAAAATAAATATCTACCTAAAATAAGAAATAAAAGAAAATCACAAAAGATATATATAAGTTTGAATTCAAGCAAGTAAGCTAGAATTCAAAACTAACCTACTAAACCAAATTATTCTCCAGCAATGATGTCATTTTTGATAATGCTCAATATACACATCAATTTAAGTGAAAGACAGTCATCATCAGTATATTTACCCAACTTTGGAGTTGGGGTAGAATCCATGAGGAACAATGTGAGAGGAAATCAAGTTAATTTGAAATAGTAGATACTCGTTAATTCAAACCAATAGAATACAAAAATAAAAAATAGGGTGTTGAGAAGAGTATCAACATTGATGTTTCTTTTTGGGGTTTTCTAATTTAAATTTGGGTCTACGAATAGTTAGAGTCTAAAAAATTAAGCATGAATCTTAGGATTATGCATTACTAAGGGGAGTGACATATGGATGCTAATAGTCAACACCATTTTAGTAGATCAACTGTGGGTAGGTTCGATTATAGGTTTTCATGCTAGCCTTTCAACAAAACACCAAACTTTCACCCATTGATTCTTTTGAATACCTAATAGGTGTGTTTAACAATTGGTAACCAAACCTCAATTTAGGCATCCCTATTTCTAGGATAACATCCATGGTATAGTTAACTTTACAATCACCCTTATGTCTAAGATATTGATTGATACAACCAAATTACAACTCTCATTAGAAAGTGCAAGCGATCGCTATCAAATATAAAATCCAACTAGGTTGGGTGTCGAATCCCATAGGGAATACTATGCTCACTAAGTATTTGTGGTTGTTATTAGACTGTTGATCAAGGGTTTCAGAATAAAGTAGGAGTTTTTATTTATCAACTATATTCAAATATTTGTCATAGAAAGTAATCCAAATGTCGATTGTATTATAAATAGTAATTTAGTATGAGTAGTTAAACTAGAGTTATGGTTACCAAGATGCTTAAGCAGCTAGGGTTGTGAACTATTTTGAATTCCCAATGACTAATTCTAATTGCAAGAGTAATTGAATTCTGTGGTTTACCCATTAGTTTCTCAACCTAAATGAGTAGATTATCCCTTAATTCGTTCAAACTTAAGGAACATATTATTAATTCAACTATATTCTCACATGAGTTGATTCGGTTAAGGCATCTACCCTCTATCCAAAGGTTAAATCCCTTAGATTTATGTAAACCCTTTCTTTTCCCCACAAACACTTTTCTATTCGAATAAGTGTTATTCTTGGGCTCACTTTTCAAGTTTGCAACCAAGAAAAGTCATTAAAGTGATGAAGGGTGTAAGCAATATCAATTAATCATAAGAATCTACTAGATTCACAATCCCCAATCAGCTAGTCACATCAAGGCTCCCATAACCCTAGTTATGGGAGATTAGCCACACATCTCCATCATAAAAAGAGAAAAAATCATTGTGTTATTCATATATTAATTCAAAATTTACTTATAAAAGTCACAATTATTATTCTTCAATCTTCAATAGAGAAAATGATAATTGAATCTAGATCCACAATTCTAGAATGGATCTCAGAGAAAAACTACGTACAGTCTATTTCAAGTATGGAAACTTTTATAAAAGATAAATGATATTTTATAAAACCTAAAACTGGGTATTTATATGTTCCCAGCTATAAAGGATTTCAAATTTGAAATTATAAAAATCGCATCCAAAGTGAAGGCCAAAGTGGTGGTCCGTTGGAATTCTGATGGTTCACCATATTAGCCATCGCTAATTATCCTTGAAAGTCAAGTTCTGCTAAGCACTGATGGCCAAAGACATAGTCCATCTCAAAACTGACGATCCACCATATGGGCCATCGCAGATGATCCTAGAGAGGCAGGTTCTGCTTAGCACTAACGGCCAAAGTGGCGATCCGCCGTAAGACCGACGGTCCACCATATGATCCGTCTCTGGATGTTTCAAGATGCCAAGTTCTGCTTAGCGCTGACGGCCAAAGTGGTGGTCCATCTTAAGGCTGTTGGTCTACCACATGGGCCATCGCTAAGTCTTCTAAAATTATGGATTTTGTTTGGGCCTGACGGTTAAGTTGGTGGTCCATCGCGAGACTGGTGGTCCACCATTTTGACCATCAAAAGTGTTTTTCTGCTAATTTTTTGAGTCTTTTCCTTCAGCAAGCTCCTTACCCCTAAATACTAAAACCCAACATTAAATGCAACCTTGGTTCATTGAAAACATACAATTTTCCCAAGAAAAAGATGCAAAATATTAATTTAAAAGATGGAACATCAACATCCTTAACTTAAGAAAATTGCTTGTCCGCAAGCAACTCAGCACCAAATTACAAATATGAACAATACAATGATGGGCATTTAATACTGAACCAGTTTTCACACAACCATTCACTTTTCATCCAAATCATATGGTTTAACATGTTAGAGTCCATAAACGACATTGTTTCAAATTCAATTCATCTACACAACATGGATACAACAATCTACAGAGATCAGAAAAATTAAGTATGACTCAGGTTGCCCTCACAATTAAGGAGATCCACCACTCATTATATTTTGTTGATATAGATCAAAACTCTCTCGCTCATCAAAGAATTTACAAACATAGTGCATACACCCAAAAACTTGCCTTTATCATCCAATGCCCCCTTATAACTGAGTTCTAAGATCAAGCAGATCTTTTCTAGGCTAGTAATGAAGTATCAGGCTAGGCCAGGAAGGAATTTTGGGTAAAACTGACCAAATACTAGGCTTTAACTCTTTTTGCCTTTGAATTCTTCCTACCAAGGCCGCTTCTTTGCTAGCTCACTTATACTTTTTTCGCTCATTCATGCTTCACCACAATAACCCCCCCTTGTTTATATCCATACATATATATATATATATACACAAGCATCATCCACCCTTAACTTAGGCTGATGTAATAAGTAAAGGTGCACATTATCTTGAATAGACCAAGGCTAAATGATCTAATTCAAATTTTAGACCAACTTTCCATTAGATAGCTAACAACCCTACACTAGCCACCCTCAACTTAGGTATTTTTCCTAAGTGTAGGTACACATTGCCCATTATTGGCCCAGGGCCAGAGTTAAGGTGTCAACATCTTAAAGAGAGTAAACTAGAATGCTTGGTGATGAACAAAATTAACAAAGGCTCAAAGAAGGGTTCAAAAATGGAAAATTATTTTTGGTAGGGTTAATTACTTTGGCTAAGTGGACTAAAAGCACAAGGTGGCCTGCCATCCCTTCTTATCTCATCAACTACAGAACAACATCAATTGAACCAGGCAAGTTCTAGGTACTATACTATGTAATAACAAATACAAATACTCGCACACACAGTGAAAACTGAGTCAAACTCATTTTACTATTCTTAAGATTTGTATCACATGTCATGTGTTTTTATAGGTTAATGCCAACTATAGATTCACTAACAGTTGATCACATATCCTAGGAGAAAAAAGTAAAAAGTCATATGGAAATAATAATAGCTTGATGCCAACATGATTCATCATCCGTATTCACAACAAGATACTAGCACAAACAATACTTTTATTTCATGCGCCAACATTAACAACATAAAAAGACTTAAAAAGAAGAAAAATGCAAACCTAAAGTTAAGCCTAGAAAAGAGAACTGCGACTGCAAACTTAACATGATCCTAGATATGCCGATTCTTCTAGATAGCACATATTAGGGTCAATAATATCGGCAAAACAACACCCCATGGTACAAGTACACCACCCCCATAGAAAAATAAATGCATTGTCCTCAAAGCATTAAATTAAAGTACAATAGAGTGGGTATACTTATATTGCCTCTTATTCATCTGAGGCATCTGCGAAGTGTGGTGAGGCTCCTGTGACCTCAGTTGATGCAATGTTGGACCCTATGGTGGTAGGGGTACTCAAAACCTTACCTTCTAGAATCAGAGCAATCATCTCTCGGACTGAGCCTAAACTTTGCCCCCTTGCTGGGGTAGCACTAGTAGATACTCATGCTGCATCATATTTTTTTTTCTTATTTCTCTTTTCTTTATATTTTCTTGATTTCTTTCAAGCCCTCCTCAGATCATACTATTCTTGTTGCTCCAATGTCATTGCTGCTCTCTTTCTCCTCTTTTCAGCTTTTCTTACTGCTCGCTCATCCATCTGCTACTTTCTTTTGTATTTCACAGGTCTTCCTATCAGGTCCTCAATACCTTTATCATTGCCACTCACCAGTAAGGCTGGTCCAAAAATAGTCTGCTGTGGCTTCCTTCCCTTTAACTCCCTTATATCAACCTTTGCCTGCTCAAATTCAGTCATGAGCTTAGTAAGATCAGAAAGGGCCAGTGAATCGAGCCTTTTGTTGATGCGGTGCTCCATGTTGTCCATCCTACTCTAAATAGTTTAGAATGGATGGATTGCCTCAGCTATAATTCCATCAATAAATGGCTTCAATTTGGATGCTCATTTATCTAACTATTTCTGAAACCTCTTTTGCAGCTTCACAAATTTGCCAAAATTTTCCTGCGTTAACCTATATTTAACAAAGTCTGATCCACCCATAGATGGTATAGAATTTGACCCTATAGATGTACTTAGAGGCACATACTCAGGTGGCATATAGGTAATAATAGGAAAAGGTATACCTACAAGAATTTTGATAGCATCGGGAGTTGGTAAAGATTAAGTTTGGTAAGCAGGAGGCTTGGTGACACGCATCTCAAATTTTGAGTCATCTTTCGACTTCTAAATGTCTTGTCTATGTATGGACTAGACTGCATTGTTAAATCAACAAATCAGAGGCACACCTGTGTGCCTGTATAACTCTGTGATTAAGCATAGGAATAGTAATGTACTGGTTGTTTTATATGTCCTTACAAACATATCATCCATAATAATCTGGCCAAAGTCAATCTGCAGGCCTGAAACTAAACTGGCCACCAATACATCTCTGTGTTTATCCAAATTTCTGTCACTTTTTGTTTGCATCAGCCTTAAATGAAGAACAACCCACCAGAACTTAGACTTGATGGTAATAGAAGAATTTATAATACACTCCCATGGATTGGTCACCCAAGAGGGGTTACCTTCATATGTAAAAAGTGTAGCCACCCAAGGCCTCTAAGTTGATGCAGTTCTCAACCTATACTCAAGATTTGGCATAACAGTTAAACCTTCGTACTCTATCCCAAACAACATCTTACTGATTGTTCGAGCTAAAATATCAATATTGACTTTTCGGACAGGTACCTACTCTCTATTTGGCAAGTTTGCAACTAAAGACCCCTTTGGCCAGTCCTTCTCTACTAATACCAGATAATTAGCAAAGAATTCTCTAACCCAATTTGGTTGATATGATCCTGGAGGCCTGCCCATCCATGCTAGTTCATACTCATTAAAAATATGTTCCAACTCAGGATATTCATGTAGCTCCGTTATCATTATCCGATGTTCCTTAACAAATAGCCTTTTGATCCATCTTGCGGTAGGTATCAATCCGTCATAGAATTTTATCCTTGATCTCTCTATTTGCCATCTAATTTTCTCTCGAACTTGAGGATTGTTACACTTAATAACATTAGCATCCTCAAGTTCAGTGTCTACATCAGTCGCTTTCATTTACTCTCCCACGTTAGAGGCTTAAATTTCAACCGCAGCAGGCTCGGGTTGAGTTATAGCAACTGTTGCCTTATCTGGGCTCAAGCTGGTACTTTTAGTGTTCCTGTCGCTCTTTCATTTAGACTGGGAAAGTGTAGGAGTTTCCCTTTGATGTTGCTTAGTGTTGTAAGTGAGTGCAGGTTATCCTCTACCTCTTTGAGATCTTTCTCCTCTGTTTGTTCAAAGTTTGCAAGCCATAATGCCTGAAAAAGAAGTAAGGAATTAGTGTATAGCACAAAACCTATCTAAAAAGTAAAAACATTGACTTGACGACCACACTGGTAGTCCATCAGGTAACTGGCAGTCCACCAGTTGGGCAGTTAGGTCTTATCCGGAAGACCTATTTTTTTAGAGCTTTGCGATGGCCAAAGTGCTGGTCCTTCAGGTCCTTAGTGATCCACCATTTGGGACGTCACATCTTATCGAGTAGTTTCATTTCTGGTATTCTTACGACGGTCTATATGCCAGTCCATCGCAAAACTGGCGGTCCACCATTTCGACCGTCGCACCTCCTTCTCCAGATTATGCTTTTAGTTCGGCATTTTGTCAAACATTAAGTATATCATCTCAATTTTTTAGCCAAAATTGACACTAAGTCTACATTTATGTGCAAACTCTCTCACTTTTAAATGTATGAGTTGCATCAGACTTCACGCAACAGTGTATATTAATGTTCTAGACTCAAAGCAACACAAAGCAAAAGAAAAATACAAGATGGAATTTCAACAATGAACAATTAATTCATTTCATGCTTTTGCAATTCAAAAAGAGAAGTACAGGGTTATGCTCATACCTTGGTTCTATAGTAGCTTCTTTCTTTCTTGCTTGAATTTTATGAAAACAAACTTAGCTTAAAACTTTAGTAATTGCTCTCAAGAGTGTTTATGATGAAGATAAAGAAAAGAGAGGGTTTACTTAAATAAGGGAAAAGGAAAGAGATGGAGAGTCCTAGGAAGAGCAAATGCCTTCAGATTCTTTGAATCTAAAGGGATTTGGTCAGTTGAAGAAGTTGAAAAGGTTACAACATATGTAACCACTCTTTTTACCTCTTTAAAATCATTAGGGTCAAGTATGGGTCATTTAAATAAACATCAATTTTAACCCGACCTGACCCAGTACTAGGGTAACAACGACAACTGCACCGACGGTCCATCGGACATGTTACGGACCACCAGTTTGGCCATTGTATCTTACCAGAACATGGCCAACTCAGCTGAATTGCTATGGCCAATATGGTGGTCCACCAAATTTGTGATGGTCCACCACTTTGGTCATCATACCTTACCAGAACATGAGTAACTAGGCTTAGTTTTGACCATCAATATGGTGGTCCACCAAATCAGTAATGGTCCACCAATTTCACCATCACTTTTGTTCCAGTGACTAAGTTTTTTAGCATCTTTGCAACAAAGAAAATGGTGGTTCGTCAGGTAACTTGTGATCCACCAATTCGGCCATCACTATTGTTCTAGTTGTATTTCTCTTTCTTTTGCTGCATTTTCAATCCTGCACACTTCACAAACACATCAAAAATGCTCTAAAGAACAAAATAACTTAGCTAATTCTTTACAACAACACACTTTGGGTTGCCTCCCACCAGCACCTGATTTATCATCGTGGCAAGACTCAGTTATCTTGATTACTCAGACTTTATCAAGATAGAAAGTAGCAACACTCTTTATTGATTTAATTTAACCAATATACAATTTCACACGTTGCCCATGAACCTTGAAGACACTTTTGTCCACATTTTTAAGTTCCACTACTCCAGATGAGTAGACTTGATTGACTTTGAATGGTCCAAACCATTTGGATTTGAGCTTACTTGGAAAAAGTATGAGTTTAGAGTTAAAGAGGATCACCAAGTCACCTTTCTGAAAATCCCACTTTCTAATTTTTTGGTCATGGTACTTCTTCATTCTTTCTTTGTATAAGTTAGCTCTTTCATAAGCTCTGAGATGGAGCTTATCCATCTTATTCAGCTGCCCCAGTCTCATATTCGCTGCCTCCTTCTAGTTCAGATTAAGCTGCTTCAGTATCCATAATGCTTTATGCTCCAGCTCAACTGGCAAATAACATGCCTTTTTATAAACTAATTGGTGTGGTAACATGCCAATCGATTTCTTGAAAGCTATTATATATTCCCATAAGGCATCATCCAGCTCCCTAGACCAAATCAATAGTACACAAAGATAAAAAATGGGGTGTTAAGAAGAGTATCAATACTGATTTTCTTTTTAGGGTTTTCTAGTTTAAATTTGAGGCTACGAATAGTTAGAGTCTTAAAAATTAAGCATGGATTTTGGGATTATGCATTACTAAGGGGAGTGACATATGGATGCTAATAGTCAACACCATTTCAGTAGATCAACTGTGGGTAGGTTTGGTTATAGGTTTTCATGCTAGCCTTTCAACAAAGCACCAAACTTTCACTCTTTGATTCTTTTGAATACCTAATGGGTGTGTTTAACAATTGGTAACCAAACCTATTTCTAGGATAATACCCATGGTATAGTTAACTTCACAATCACCCTTATGTCTAAGATAGTGATTGATACACCTAAATTACAACTTTCGTTAGAAAGTGTAAGCGGTAGTTGTCAAATATAAAATCCAATTGGGTTGGGTGTCGAATCCCATAGGGAATACTATACCCACTAAGTATTGTGGTTGTTATTAGACTATTGATCAAGGGTTCCAAAATAAAGTGGGGGTTTGGATTTATCAACTGTATTCAAATATTTGTCATAGAAAATAATCCAAATGTCGATTGTATTGCAAATAGTAATTTAGTATGAGTAGTCAAACTAGAGTTATGGTTACCAAGATGCTTAAGCAGCTAAGGTTGTGAGCTATTTTGAATTCCCAATGAACAATTCTAATTTCAAGAGTAATTGAATTCTATGGTTTACCCATTAGTTTCTTAACCTAAATGAGTAGCTTATCCCTTAATTCTTTCAAACTTAAGGAACAAATTATTTATTCAACTATATTCTCACATGGGTTGATCTGATTATGGCATCTACCCTTTATCCAAAGTTTAAATACCTTAGATTTATATAAACCCTTTATTTTCCTAACAAACACTTTTCTATTCACACAAGTGTTGTTCTAGGGCTCGATTTTCAAGTTTGAAACCAAGAAAAGTCATTAAAGTGAAGAAGGGTTTATGAAATATCAATTAATCATAGGAATCTACTAGATTCACAACCCCTAGTCAGCTATTCACATCAAGGCTCCCATAACCCTAGTAATGGGAGCTCAGCCATATCTCCATCACAGAAAGAGAAGAAATCATTGTGTTATTCATAAATTAATTAAGAATTTACTTACAAAAGTCCCAATTATTGTTCTTCAATCTTCAATAGAGAAAACGTAAGACCCCACAAAGTTCCCTCATAGTCTGAACGTTAGAGCGTGTAAAGTAAAGTGTAATTCCATCCCTAAAAGATTGATAAGTGACTTGACAAGTTATTGGTGTTTAATACATATAGAATTTTCATAAATTTGAAATTTTTTCATGTAGAGAATTGACTTAGCTTTCCAACAATACCAATTTCGTTCAAATCTAGCATCGTGGTGAGAAGTTATGATTGTTTTACTGAGAGTTGTAGCAACTGCCTAGGTGAGATAGACGATCCGATGGACCATCGAGTCTATGATATACCGATGCTCGGCCCATTGTAACCAAGGCAGTAACTCCCTTTTCTGGCCTAAGTTCGACAGCCAGGACTATGGACTGTCAAGGCTGCGACGGACCGTCGCTGAGATCATCACCATTGAGGTAGTGTGGTCTCATCCTGGACAACGTGCGATGGATGATCGATGGAATGTTAAGACTGCAACAAATCGTCGCTTCGACTGTCACATCGATGCAATGTGTTTTTTTTGATCGGCATACAACGGATTATCTGATGAACTGTCAGGCTAGCAATAGACCGTCGTTCCTACCATCGCAGCCCCCGTTCAGTATTTTAAGTCATTTTTAAAAGGGACTCTTTGGTCTTTCGACTCTTTTATCAATAATATATATTCCAAGAAAAGCAAATGACTTCATTCATCATCCAAAACACAAGAGAGCTAGGATTTCTCTCTCAAGATCAAATCTAAAATCCTTCTCCAAGAAATCCAAGAACTTACCATAAATTTGACAAATTGAGTTGAGATTGAATTCCCCAAGTTCAAGGGTTTCAAGAACCCTCTTTCAAGAGTGAGAAGAAGAGTTGAAGCAAGCTTGTTCATCAAATTTCATAATCTAAGGTATGTGAGGTTTTGAATAAGGGTAATCCTTTCACCCTTATGCCCAAAGGCTTAATTAAGCTATAATTTTATGCAATTTATGAGACTTTACATGAAATTGAATTGGGTTTTTTTCACCCATTGTTATTGGTTGCAAGCTTTGGATGTTTCTCATGAATTGAGAGTCTAATGGCATAATTTTCACATATTTTCTTGAGAAATTACACCTGGGTCTATACCCTATGATTTTAATCCTTGAGAAGTTAATAGTTGAAATGTTTGAGGTATTAAAGTATATGAGTATGTTGAGATTATAAGCTAAATTGCTGTAAATTGCAGATTTCTATATGATTTATGAATCTATAGGCTATCTAATATGCATTTTGATGAGTTTTAACTTGATATTGAATGATAGGTCATTAAGACCTACTTGAGACTTGCAATTTTATGAACTTTTGCACTATAACCACCTATGATTTGAGTATTCTGAGATTTTTGAGAAATGTTTTCACCTAATGGTCATAGAGCTTTGAAATCCACTTCAGTACATGAGATCAGATATTTGATTGTTGGATTCTTATGTACCATGAGATTATTTTGGAAGTGGATTTTCATGAGATGAGCGAGATAAACTAAAGGGAGTAGTATTTAGCTCCGAGTTGGGTAAGTAAGTATGGTTTCTTACCCCAAAACTATGTGCCACCGTATGTTTAAGATTTTGGGCCCGAGGCTGAGATGATTGGGCCCGAGGCTGAGATAAGTGATCACTGAGTTGAGGTGATATTCCTTGGCAAGATTATAATGCCTCTCCCAAATGTGAGGTTTTTTTCTTAGGCGGACAAGACGTTGGACTCCATGTAGGTCATATGGCTTATGTCGGTTAAAAAAACCTCCCTAAACTAAAGTATTTTCCATTAAGATAGAATATTTTCCCTAAAGCTTTGGGATGAGGTACTTTCTAAAATGAATGAACTTCTTTGTGTATTTTCCAAAGAAGGAAGTAGTTTTCTCTACTAATACGAGTTGATCACTAGTTTTTAAACCCAAGTTATATGATTCCGAGTTCCAAGTGTTTGAGTTCAAAGGAGTTATAAGTTCTTGAGCATTTAATAAGTTTTACTCCCCATGAGATATATGCCTGAGTTGAAAGTATTGTTTAAAGTTTCTTTCAACCTATGAGTAATGAGAATAAGAGAAGAGTACAAATTTTAAAGCTAAAGTATTATGACTCACGAGATTTGTGTTACATGCTTCGTCATATATGATTTATGAGCTTTATGTTTTGACTTATTCAAGCCATATGAGTCATTCCCATTGCATACATGATTTGATTAAAGAGTATTGATATTATTTTATGTAAACTCATACACCCGCATATACTCAGCACATTCCTAAGTGCTATCCACATATACATCTATGTGCTATATTGTCTTATAATGTAGGTTTAGGTGCTCAGTCCCAGTCTCGTTAGTGATTCTCGAGTACCTTTGTCTATATTTCTCTAGTGGCGAGTCCTCATGGTTCGAGGGCCTATCTTCAGGTATTTCAGTATTTGAGTGGTTATATTATTTCTTTCGGTCAAGTTTGAGTCAGTTGGGGACCTGTCCCAATGGTTCTCTAGTTCATAGAGTAGTAGAAGCTTTGTCAAACTAGTTATTATATTGTGATTGTGTTGAGATTTCTAGTATTGTGGTCATTTCGACTGCGTATTATCTTCATATTTTCTTTTATTTGATATGACAGTGCTAGTGTTTTGTATATTTCTTCTTAAAATGAGTTATTATGATAAGTGATAGGCTCAAAGGGTTAGCTTAGAGTTTCTTGTAGCTCTAAGCACCGTGTGACGCCCCAAGAGGTGATTTTGGGTCGTTACAAACTTGGTTCAGAGCCTAAGGTTTTAATGGAGTCTTCAGGAGTCTGACAAGCCGCGTTGAGTATAGTCTTTATCATCAATGTGTAGCGTGCCACATCTATGAGGAAGAGGCTACAAGATGTTCTAGGAAAAAATTGTTTATTTCTTTTAGATTCCATCGTGCCTATAGTTGTCTCTCTCATCTAATAATTAGTCCTCTCCTATTTCAGAAAATGCCTCTTTGAAGAGCTAATGCCCATGGAAACGATGATGGACAACCCCTACCTGTTGATACTTTGAATGAAACTATGTCTCATGCTAAGTTTTGGGCGGCCTTTAAGGCATTAACCCAAGCCGTCACCGCTAATGTTTGGACTAATAACCGAGCCACAGTTGTAGATCAGTAGGGAGGTGATATAGCTGCAGCTAGGATGCGTGATTTCATGCGGAAGAATCCGCCAGAGTTTTATGGGTCTACAACCAATAAGGACCCATATTTGTACCTTGAGGAGGTGAGGAAGATCACACATATGATGTATATTTTTGAGGAAAAAAGTGTTGAGTTAGCGTCTTACAAGTTAAAAGACATTTCTTATGACTGGGTTGTATCGTAGAGAAAAGGTAAAGGTGAGGATATTGCTCCTATGACTTGGTAGGTGTTCCAAGATGCATTCTTGGACAAGTTCTTTCTGTTTTAGATAAGGGAAGCAAAAATTGAGGGGTTTATGAACTTGAGGTAGGGATCCATGACTGTTAAGGAGTACTGCTTGAAGTTCAATCAGTTGGACAAGTATGGTCTTGATTTAATTTCTACACCGAGCTTGTGTGAGTAAATTCGTGATAGGTATTTTTGGTTTGGTGCTGAAAGAGTGTAGGACTATGATGCTACAAAGGGATATGGATCTCACTAGGTTAATGATACATGCACAGCAGATAGAGGCAGATAAGATAAGGGAAAGAGATAGAGTGAGGGGTAACAAGAGGGACAAATCTGAGCAGCATGAGTATAGTCAGTGTAGGTTCAATGGAGGGAACCACCCTAAGTTTTAGAGATATCAGTCTATTCCCACACCTTTATCAGCTAGTGCTTCTGCGTATAAAGGCAGGCAGGAGTAAGGAAGTATGTCTTTTATGTCTAGGTTGCATAATAGTATTGGTAACAAGCTCCGTTATCCTCTTTGTGTTACGTATTGTAGGAATCATTGCGGTGACTGTTTCACTGATTTAAGGGGTTGTTTTCATGGATTGACTGAGAATATTGTGATAACATGACATGGCTCTAGGCATACAACTATATTTTTTGGGTTCAAGTACCCCCAAGACTCGATGGAAGGAAACTGACAGAACTTGACTTTCTTGAGTACATGACCATCAGTAACAATTCGTAATACATGAGTGACGGATTTCATGAAGTACATGGTCATCATAATATATAACATGAATAGGAATCTTATAATTAAGTCATTAATCTCATATTCTAATATCATGGGCATTCCGACAACATATATTATTCATAACGATGGCATGGAAACTATGTAAGCATAAGGGAACGTCAAACATGTAACATTTAGTACATATTGTAATAATTTAGGAATAACTAATGTGATACTTCAAAATCATGATCTTGTTCATAGCATGGAAGGCATATAGACACCCTATGAATCCATTCCCCAATCGTCATGTACATTCCATTAACACATATAATGTACAACAATGACAAGTGAGCTCATTAACCATAATAGACTAGCATGAATTTATCATATATTTCACCCCTAAGTTATAATACATGATTTTTATCATTCTAGGCATTTTATCAAACACCTTACATGCACAATATTGAGCATAGGTGTACTTAACAAATCTAGAAATCTTGAACCACCCAAATTCATGGGTTTCCAACTAATATGCCCATACACTTCTTGAAAACACATTTAGATACCATTTTGAAACACAATTAACAACCATCAACATGAACATAATCACACAACAATATAAAGATCACAATTTATTATTTAAAACATAGTTCTTGAGCTCCACGGATGAAATGTATCTGTGGATGAACACTATGCATACTTTATTTCTTAATTACATAAAGATTGATGGAGAGAATTACTTGAAATTGAATCTTCTTTAAAAATCCTAGCTTGGGTTCTTGAGAGGATTTTGAGAGAAAGAATATGTTTTGATGAAATAAGGGCTTAATTTCATGTTTAGGCATTATATAGGGGTGGGAAAAGGACTATTTTGCCCAAAAACGAACTGTTTAAGTCACCTGGACTATAACATCTGCAGCGCACACTTTATCACACACATTAGGGTGTACGTCGCACATCTTGTAACACATATTAGGTTGTGCATCATACACCTTATGGCATACTTTAGGTTGTACGTCGTACACCTTACTTTAGGCAACATACTCCATTTTGCAAAGTCATAACCTTTTGCTCAGGTGTCAGATTTGGGTGAAATTAGTATTGTTGTAAAGCTAATTCAATGAGATTTCATTTTATATATAGTAGGCCCTCTAACTAAATATATAAAAGGAGTTATGACCGATTAAAATTGACCCAATTTTTGGCACTCACTAAAACTTAAACGATAAGAAAGCTTTCAACTTGTACTTGAGTTAGGGAACCTCTATGATCTAAATTCATACTCGAATAGATTCTCACACTACATAATTGATTAACACACTAAATTTACATAGGATTTGAGGCTTTTGAAATGTCTATGCATAGAAATAACGAATTTTCATTCTAGTCCAAAATGTGGGGTATTACAAAACCCTATTATCGATTCTAAGCCAGAGATTATTCCACCTCATCTAATAGAGTACAAGGACCAACCCATTATCTACCAAGGTTTATTTATTCTTTAGTTCTCAAGGATGCTTTTGTTTAGTTTTTAAGGTTTGTTGGTGGTGCACCGTATAATGATGCATAGTCTATATATTAGAGTGTTACTGAGACTCCTAGAGTTTAGGTTCTTCCTATACTAGTATTTACGCCATGAGAATTTGCTCAACTAATGGATTCCAACCTGCTATATCTATTGGGAAGCAGAAGATATTGGGTATATTCTTATGATTAGCTCCACCTAGGATTTCTGGTGTATCTGGCAAAGATCCATATGTGTTTTTGATTACTTATGAGGATATGGTCTATAGTTTTATTCTTGTTGAGACTCATGGCATTTATTACATAATCTTTTAGTTAGACTTTGTAGGTCAACACTAGTGCTGAGGTAATGTTGATTGATGACAACTGGATTTTCTATTTTGACATGAGCTCATTTCCCTGAGATTTTCTTCGAGAAATACATTCCTAAAAGCCTTAAAGATTATTTGAGGGATTAGTTCTTTAGATAGAAGAAGGGCTCCATGACTGTAGTGGAGTATGGGGAATGTTTTCATAAGTTATCTAGGCATGCTACTTATATTTTGGATACTGAGTATAAGATAATTGATTGCTTTGTTCGAGAATTGAAACTTACTCTTTAAATGTCTACTCATAGTTTGGTTATTGTAGGTAGGTCTCTTTTTAAGGTGTTTGATCATGCTTAGGTGATGGAGTAGATATATCAGGAGGACCAAGGGGCCAATGATAAGAGACCTAGGTACTAGGGTAGTTTTAATGTCAAAATTAGTAGTTCTCAATAGATAGGTAGTAGTCCTCATACTAGATACCATACACGACAATCATATTATCCTTAAAGTTAGCCTAGTAGACCTGTTCAGGTAGTGCTTTAGATTTTTGATGGAGGCCAGTCTTGTGTTAGTGATCATCCTGGTCAGGGTAGTGGTTAATCATTGAAGGGTTTATCTTTTTGTTATTCCAACTGAGGTGGATACTCTAGCTCAGCTTGATCTTTTGTTACAGTTTTTGGGGTCATGGTCATTATTCAAGAGAGTGCCCTGGTCATGGGGTAAATATTGTTTCATCTCATAGTTTTCCCCCGATTAAAATAGTTCATCCCTAATCTAGAGATAGTATGAATGGTTTTACGTGTAGTACCCAGGGTGCTCTAGGTGGTTCTCAAGTACGTAGGATAGGAGATCAATCACGAGCCCATCAAGGTGGAAGAAATTGTGCGTTGTTTGTAGTACTTGCTAGACCCGAGGCTGAGTAATCAAAAGTTATCACAAGTAAGATTTCAATGTGCCACCATTTGTACTTTCCTTTATTTGATCTTAGATCCACTTATTCTTATGTATCCACTTATTATACTCCACGGTTAGTGTTGTCTTGGGATTTATTATCCATGACATTACATGTATTTACTCCCATGGGTGATTCTTAAGTTGTGGATCAGGTTTTTAGATCATGTTTTATGACTTCTAGAGATATTGATACTTATGTTGATCTAATTATCTTAGAGTGGATTTTTGTGTGATTCTGAGCATGGACTAGTTAAATCACTCTTATCCAGTCATGGACTATTTTGCCCAGACTATTACCTTAGTCATGACTGATATATCCCCAGTATATGACAAGGAGCTATTAGCCATGAGCAGACATGGATTATTTCTTATTTGTGTGCTAAAGGTCTTATTTTGAGGTGTTGCGAGTCTTATCTCACTTATATTAATGATGTTAGTTTGGAGAGTTTAGAAAATGACCCTAATTTTATGGTCTGTGAGATTTTTAATACTATACCTACCAATTTGTTAGGTATACCTCCTGCATATGTGATTGAGTTTGTTATTTATCTTGAGTGTGGAACCTAACCCATTTCTATAGAACCTTATAGTATTGCTCCTGCCAAGCTTAAGTAGCAGAATTCACAGCTTCAGGATCTTCATCGTAATAGTTCTATTAGACTAAGTTTATCTCCTTGGAGAGTTGCTATGTTGTTAGTGATGAATAAATATGGCTCAATTCTTAAGTGTATTGATATATGTACCATAATAAGGGTACAGTAAATAATAGATATCCTATGACTCACATTGTTTACTTGTTCGACTAACTTTAGGGTGCAATGGTGTTTTCTAAGATTAATTTGAGGTTTGGTCTATCAGTTAAGGATTCAAGCTAATGATATCTTGAAGACAACTTTTAGGACTCATTACGGTCATTATGATTTCCCAGAAATGTCCATTAGGTTGACCAATGCCCTAGAAGCATTAATGTATTTAATGAATCGAATGTTCATTATAAATTTAGATTCCTTGGTTATTGTGTTCATCGACGACATCCTTGTGTATTTAAGAAGTAAAAAGGAGCATGTGTAGTATTTGAGGATTGTGCTCCAAACTTTGAGAGATCATGTGCTTTTTTCCATATTCTCTAAATGTGAGGTTTTTTTGGTCAGTGACATTCGTTTGACATGTGGTGTCTAAGGATGTGAATATGGTAAACCCAACGATGATTGAGTCAATTCGTGATTGGGCTAGTCCTATATCTCCAATTGAATTTCGTAGTTTTATGGTCTTGGCTAGTTATAATAGGGGATTTGTAGAGGGTTTGGCTACTATTTTAGTGCCTATGACTACATTGAATCGGAAGGAGGTTCCTTTTAGAGTGTCCGAGGAGTGTGAGTCAAGATTTTGTAAGCTCAAGGAGTTCTTTCAACTCTTATTTTTTCTCTTTCTATTGGGAGAGAGGGATTTAGTGTGTATTATGATGCTTTTGGTGTTGGTTTGCATTGTGTATTGATGCAGCAGGGCCGTGTTATTGGTTATTATTCAAGGCAACTTATGGTGCATAAGCACCAATACCCCACTCATGATTTGGTGTTGGCACCGGTAGTTTTCATACTTATGATTTTGAATCTTTATCTTTATAGGGTGCACTATAAGATTTTCACCTATCATCATAGTGTTCATCATCTTATGACAGAGAAAGTTTAATGTTAGACAATGTAGATAGATGTAGTTTCTTAAGGATTATGATATCTCTATATTATATCATTCGGGAAAGGTAAATATGGTTACCAATGCCTTGAGTCTGAAGGTAGTGAGTATGGCTAGCTTGGTATGACTTTAAGTTTCTTCGAGGTTGTTGGCATGGGACAGTTAATCCTTCGATAAATTTATAGTTCGACTTAATATTTTTGACCCTCAATGGATTCTTGCTAGTATTGAGATCTTTTTGCTATTTGAGAAGATTTGGGATTATTAGTTTGAGGATAATCGAGTTTGCACCTTTCATGATCAGGTGTTGAGTGGTGCATCAAAGAGAGATACCATAAATCCTGAGGGTGTATTGAGATTTTATTTCTGCACCTACTTTCCAAGGATTGATGTCTTGATTCAGCCAATTTTTTATGAGGCTCACAACTTTAGATATTTTGTACACCCAGGTACAACCGAGATATATTTAGATTTTAAATAATATTATTAGTGGAGTCGCATCAAGAGAGTTATAGCATACTTTGTATCTTATTTCCTATGTTGTCAGTAGGTGATGATCGCTCATTAGTTACCTGGTGGTTTGATTAAAAAATTGCCCGTTCATGAGAGGAAATAGGAGAAAATTGCCATATATTTTGGTAGTGGTTAGCTTTTCACTTCCTATTATTTCGATAGTATTTGGGTCATTATAGATCGATAGACCAAGTTGGCATATTTCATCCCCATTAAGATGTCCTTCAGTGCTAAGAGCTTTGTTGATAGTTCTTTTTCATGTTGTACCTTTATATATCATTTCAGACCTAGGTTTTATATTTACTTCTAGGTTTTGGAGATATCTTCTAGAAGAGTTTGATACTCAGGTGGATCTTAGTGTATCTTTCTGTCCTCATACCGTTGACCATTTGGAGTGGACTATTTATGTCATCAATTATATGCTTCAACCTTTTATTATGGATTTTGCAGCTCAGTGGGAGCAACACTTACCCTTTGCAGATTTTTCATATTATAAAAGTTATTATTCGAGTATTGAGATGGCGCCTTTTCAGTCTTTGTATGGTAGGATATGTTGTTCCTTGATTGTATAGTTTGAGACTTTTGAGATTAGGTCCCATGGTATAGACTTGCTTTAGGATTCGTTGGATAGAGTCAGGGTGATTCAGGACAGGTTGAAACTAGCTCAGAGTAGCTAGAAGGCCTAACCAGACCGTAGGCTTCATGCCTTGATATTTTAAGTTGTTGATTGGGTATTACTATGTGTGTTGCCCATAAAGGGTATGATCAGATTTGGGAGGAAAGACAAGCTCAGCCCTAGATATATCGGACCCTTTGAAATTCTTTACATAGTTGGGGAGGTGGAGTATGGGTTAGCCTTACCTCCAAATATTGCTACTTCCCATATGTTTTTCTATCTCTCCATATTGCAACAATACATTCTTAATCAATATCATGTGCTTAGATGGGACTTGGTCCAGCTAGATGAACGGTGCACCTTCATGAAGGAGCTTGTGCTTATTTTGTCTTATGATGTCAGGTGGTTGTGCACTAGATATATTCCTATAGTTCAGTTTCAGTAGAAGCACCGACCAGTAGATGAGGCTACTTGGGAGATCGAGAGAGAGATGCAGACCTAGTATCCTTACATGTTTAAGAGTTCAGGTACACACTGATCCATTACTTTCACAGATGAAAGTTCTTTTGGCGGTGGATATTGTATTGACCTAAGAAGTCAGATTCAATATCTCTGGTTAATTTTGCCATTGGATATTTTTCATAGTATCCCCATGGCATTTATGACTTGCTAGGACTAACAATTTGTCTACCGACCAGTTCATTTATAGAGCCAATTCCCTATTTTGAATCTTTGCTTGTTCGAATTGGCTACTAGGCAAACAGTTCAGTCAAACAACCTTGTGTGCTAATTTTGGCTATTCCAACAGTTTTAAAATGTCGATTTTTTGCTTAGAGAACTCTTGGTTTGGGTCGCGAGGCACTTGACCTCATTTGGACCTACTGGTGGGAAAGTTAAGAAAATAAAATATGGGTGTAGGACCCACTTTTAGTCAAAATAACCTTGGATGGAAATTTTAACTATGCTATTGAGTTTGAGACATCTAATTTTGAATGATAGCATAGTATGTTTGCATTTACAGGATTTTGAATGAATCTCGAGGAGTTGGAGGGGACTTGGAAAATTTGAAGCCTAAGTTGTAACTGGTACACTCTCTAATAGTAAACCAGGGGTAGCAATTACGATACCATAGGAAAGAACAAAGTGTCGTAATTGCGCCACCTTTATAGCGATAGAGATTCAGAGTGCCCCATATATAGCGATTGTGAGTCTACAATCATTTCAGCGACCCCCGAGCACCTGGAAAGGGTATATATATATAGCCCATTTTCAGCTTGATTTTCCCATTTCGTCATCCATTCTCTTCTGAAAAAAATTCTAACAAGTGCAAACGTTTAGGATTAAAGTTTGTGGGTGATTTGGAAGATTGGGCAAGGATTATTACGTGATTTTTCTTTGGATTTGAGGTAAGATTCCTCTATTTTAATGATTCACATCCCTTTTTCTTCCATAAAATCCCTAAACCTTGGTGGCTTTAGTTTAGAACCTATATAGCTTGAATCTTACCTATTTTGATGGTAACTACTCCTTAATCATGTGGGAACATTAGGTTTATTTCAGAAACATTATTTCCATAAGAAGGACTCATATAGGGTTTTGTTGTATTTTTGGACCTGAAGCACCATGGTGCAATATGGGTAGAATTATTCTCATTTTGATGAGTAGATTGTGATTCTGATAGCCTGGCATCTTGTGGAAGTTTCTCAAAATTTAAAGTCGGTGATTTAGTGGATTCGTCAATCTTTCTTCGGCGTCCAAGTAGGCTAGGTTTCCCCTTTTCATACATTTAGTTATGTCATAGTATGTTTATCATGTTATATTAGATTTGGGGTGGGTTTTAGGTATTAGTGATCAAATCGACAATACTTGGGTTAGTTGGACCTTCTCGGCTATTCAAAAATCATAATTTTTGTACTTTAGCTTAGTTTCATAGACCACTAGTTAAGATTCTATCTTAGGGGTAAATAAAGATTTTTTGACATCTAAATGTGGATTAGATACCTTAGACTAGTTCGGGGGTAGAAATTGCCTAGTAGCGGGTATTGGGGATTTAGAAGTGGGTGCTTTGACCCACCGTTGGCAAGATTTGTGTTAGCTATTGAAAGTGTTTTATATGGTTGTTGTACTTCTTTAAATTTTCTTATTGAGGTAATATTTATAAAGTTTGCCACTTGATGGCGATGATGGATTTAATATTGAGATTTGAGGTTTATTAATTATGCTAGTGATTTTGTTATCGATTATGATATTTCTTATGATATTGAATATATGATTACTGGTTCGATCTCAGATATTGATGATATACTTACTGGATCGAGTCTGGATATTAATTATGATATGATGATATACTTATCTATTCGAGTCTTGATATTGATAATGACATATATTCCAAGTTGAAGTCCAAAAGATTATTATGATATTGATTATATAACTATCGGTTCAAGTCTAGATATTACAATTATATTAATCATGATATTGGTGGTATGATATCAACTACGTTGATTTGTTTGATATTTGTTATGGCAGATGGTATTCAATATACAGGTATCAATTTTATGTCCGGAAGTGGAACTATCAAAATTTGGCATGATATGGAAAGATTATGTTTGTAACTTGAGAGTTGGTAAATAATGGTCGTTCGGGATTCTTGCTTATGAGACATCAGCTTTATACAAAGCAAAGGTGAAGTTGTATTATGAAAAAAGATCAACCAAATGATGTTTAAGCCTAGTGACATGGACGTGTAATATAATTCAAGACCTTGCTTATTTCATGGTTGGTTAAAGTCTAGGTGGTATTGACCATTCACTATTCTTAGAGTGTTCCCACATGGTGTAATTGAGTTTAAATGAGATGGTGAAGCACCGTATAAGGTGAATGAGCATCTTGTTAAACACTATATGGGAAACACATATGAGGTTAAAGTTTGTGTTGATATGACCCTCGGTAAAGTGTGAGTAACCAAGGGCAATCGCATGTGCCGCGACGTTAAGTTCAGGTGTTGCGTTGGAGGCAACCCATGCTTTGTACTTATTATGTTATCGGCTAACTTGTGTATTTAGTGTGCAGGGCTGGAAATTGCCAGAAAAGACCAGTTTTAGTGCCTAGGTCCCTACGAGGGACCCTATGAGCTATAGGGACTCCATATGGCTCGTCACCATAGCCGTCTAGAGAATAAACTCTAACATCTTCTAGGTAAAAGTTTTTTAGAGTCATGACGACTCTCAAAATGATTTGTTGTCAGTTACAACGACTCATCACCTTGAGTCGTCATTACTGGAGAGACAAGTATGATTCAAACTATTTATGGATGGAGTTTATGACTCGTTCCTCCAGGCTACAAGTAGTCACTAAGATTCATTTCCTGGCCCGACATTGCGGGCCCTAAGAATGATCCATCCTAACTCGGGGAAAATAGAATGTGGGGAATTAATTCCTCACATTCCCACATCCTATTTTGAACACCTCTTTTCCCTCCACCTTCCATTCCTATACCTTGAAAACACTCCTAATTACTTTCGAATTCCACATTCAGTTTCTACTCTATTTAATCAACAAGTCAAAAAGTAACATTATCTTCTCAAGAACAACTGCTTGAATCCTAGCATCTTGACTGAATACAAAGTAAGAGTGTAAAACTTTAGTGAAAAATTCAATACTCAGATGTTCTTAGTGATACATCTTACCTGGAATTCGAATATTGTTTCGTATGTAAGAATTAAATTGCTAGGGTTCTTAAGAAGTAATTTATTAATTTAGATAAAGAGTAAAATTTGATGTGTAAAATAGTGTATGAACTTAATTGTGGGTGTACATCCGTGGAGAAGTTATAAGTACACCTTGGGAATTTGAAATTGAAAAGCAATCCTTGTTAGTGTGCTACTGTCACTGCTGGACTCATAACGATTCATAGAGTGACCTACCGATTTGTTATGTGACTCGTAGCAATGGGTAACATATATTTCTAAGGGTGAGTATCACTATTAGTTGTTGTATCACCAGACTCGTAGTGTGCACTCGTAATGACTAGGAAGGGAGGATAACTGAGGAAATATACACTAGTCAGACTACCAGTCACTTAATGAGTGGTCAAGTTATGTAACAACTAGTTAAGTGGACTCGTAGGGTGACACGTGAATAGCCTTCAAAACTCCATTTACCCTATGATTCTCAGGATGACTCATAGCCTCAGGGAAAAAGTTATATACTTACTAGCAGGGTGCCCAACAACTATTTATAATTATTATTTATGTTTACTTTTCTTTCTTTTGCTTAGGTATATCTAATGAGTATATCTTCACAGGTACAAATGGCACCAAAGAATGACTCTAGAAAGAAAACACCTAAGAAGCAGCCCTGTTCCTCCACTCGACATCTTAGGTATAAGGCCACAGATGAGGAGTCAAGCGGCTTCATAAAAAAGTATCCCATAATGGTGGAAGTGGAAAAAAGGTCGAGCTTACCTCATTGTACCAAGGCTTCATATATGGGCCAATTGTCTGCACTAACTAGGCCACAGATAAAATACCTTAGCTCGTCCTCGCCATACTACCCTCACAAGTCTTAATAGAGAGAGGAGTCCAAGTTCGACCCTGAGGATGAGTATGAATAAGCTTATAATGCATTGGAAAGTGGGTCAAAAAATGATGGGTCGAAGGATGATGATGAGAATTTTGAGGATAATGCAGAGTTTAGTGAGAGAACATATCCTCCATTGGGTAAAACCCTACATTTTAAAAGTAGATTAGTGCCTATTATTAACTGATGGGGCTAACCCTAGATACAGGACTAATATGAGTTTGACTGTCATCATCCCTGCCACCTAAAAGCCAAAGATAGGGTTATACCTTGAGACCAAAGTGAGTACTCTGGGCATTTCTGAGATGCTGGATTTGAGGTTGATGAAAATAACACCATTTTTAGTTGATGATAGGGGCCTTAGGTAGGTATAGGCCGACATTAGTCTAGGAACTTTATACATCCTATCAAATGAAGCTAAAGTTGTTCTATGCGCAAGGGATATTGTGAAAGGGTGGTGACCCACTATTTTTAGTGTTTATCAGAGATATTCGGGTGAACATCTCGAGCTAGACTATTTATAGATTCCTTCATAAATTGAATTAAAGACTAAGCAAGTTGGGTCGGATGAGAAGTTCATGCACTTCAGGTTAATTTATGGTTTTACTACTACAACACAAGAGGAGTTGTCTTGGATTGTGGGCCCTATTAACACAGATTACGAAGGGCACTCTGAGTTTTGCTACTAAGAATTAGTGGAAGTTGGTTAGATTTTGATTGAGTCCCACTATGGTAGACAACATGCTGACTCCTGACCGAGCTGCACTGTTATTGGGAATTATGGAGGGTTATGAGATTTATGTTGCAAAGCTTATAGCAAGAGAGATCCCCAACTGGGTGGTGAGTACAGATACCTCTATGGACTTCTCGTGCTTACTAACATAGATTTTTCATAAAAAGGGGTACCAGAGATAATAGTTGTTGATCAGCTTCTGACAGTCCGTAGGACCATAGAATTGGGCCTAATTTTGGATCATGCCAACTCGATCTCAAAGATTATGGTTAGAGACACACTACTTTTGGCAGCTTTTTAGGATGCAGGAAGATGGAAATTGACATGAAGGGTTTCACCGACATTAGTGAAACCCACACTGATACTTCTCGAGCTAAGCCACAATTTCCACAGATGTTGTAGGATCATAACAGTCGTCGAATCCATATCCTATAGTGAGACCATCTACATTGAGACCACACTAAGATAGTTATTCCTAAGTCCCGTAGGAGTCCTGACTAATGCGTTGAATAGACTGGGCACCCTTGAGTAATGAGTGAATAACATTGAATAGGGGGTGCACCCTTAGGTAAAGAAAGAGATAAGAAGAAAGATTTAGGGTATGCAGACCTAGTTTGATGGGTTTGAGCCATGAATTAGCAAGAATTTGGAATATGCTTAGAACTTAAATCTAGTTGGCGTACATGAAGAGCTGGCCACACTTTGAGCTACTATAGAAAACATGCTTATGAGGTTGTTCTATACCCTAATGATATGTAAAGAAAAATATGGAGAGATAGAAAGGAATAAGAGAAAAAGAAGAAAGGAGAATAATGATTTACAGGTGGCAAAGACAACCATCCTGCAGACTACACAAGACCATCTAATTATGGTCCATGAGATGGGGTAGGAGCTGGTAGCTCTAAACAGTTTAGAAGCTAGTTGAGCTGCAGTAAATATAAGTAAGGGTACCATACTTTCTCTCGAGATCCAGATCCCATCAAGCGCACTGGCCATAATTGGTGCCACTGCTGATGTGAATGTTAGGACCACCGCTGATAACATGATTGAAAAGAGTAGAGCCCAATCTAGGGTCCCACCAATTGAGTTGTCATGATTTAGTTCCTAGTGCACCGCATTATATTTTCATTCCCTTTTTACTTTATATGTTCACCAGGGACAGTGCATAATCCTTTTTTAGGGGTGGGGGTGTACCATAACCAAGAGTTATTCTTACCATGATTATTTTCCCGTTGGTTCTGCTATAATATTAGAACAATCATGTATAGGTTGTTTGGTGTTTTTATCATACATATGTTATGTTTTTTGTCTTTAACTAGGAGAAAAATAAATAGCCTAAGTGCAGTTGACGTATTTTGGTTTGTTTGAAGTGTTTCAGAAAATTGATACCCCTTCAAAGAGTTTTTATGAACTGTGTTATATGAATATCAGTGTGGCTATTGTGAATCTTTTTATGGCACTAGGATTAGGTACCATAATCATAGCTTATCATTAGCTTGAACTGGATAGGTAGTTTTGAGTGACCTGACCCTGCACTGTGTGAGAGAGAGATTCTTAACTAGCTCCTTTTGTGAATTTAATCTAGAACTTCCCTATTAGTCTTCCTTAGGTTGTAAGAGGGTAGGATAGGATGTGATCATAGGTTGTATTTTAGTCCACTCTTGGTCTACATGACCATCAAAATATGAAAAGTATCACTTTATCCCTTATTTTCGCTTACATAAACCTATTTTCCTATTTTCACCTTTCACCTTTCTAGTGTAGTTACAATGAACCCTTTTTGGTCCTGTTCCTTTGTTGGATATTGCGCACCTCAACTCAGGTAAATTTCTGAATTTTGACGTGTCTTTCATAGGTATGCGTAGTGAGAATTTGGTATGAATAAGAGAAAACAAAGTATAGTTGGGTGTGGTCATTAAGAAGTCGACCCCAAAAGTAAATGTAATATCAAGGAGCGTTAGCACTAGTTCAAAAATGTACCATAATGACCCCAAGCCTAAATTATAAGCCGAATAAATTCCTAGTATGATCCTAGTCTGACTTTCCAAAAAACTATGGCAAAGAAACATGAGAATTCCTAAGGTATTATATTCACATTGATTGAAACTTCTTTGAGAGTGTGAGTGTCCAAGATATCATCCCCCATAGACATGCATGATCATATTATGAGATTGGGAATTCTTCATTTTTAGGGTATATGGATTGTTGTCACAACCCCATTTCTCAGGTCATGATGGCGCCAACTATAACCCACTAGTAGGCAAGACGAACCCGCAGTCTGAAACTGCTAGTCATGGACTACCAAAAGAATGAAAAATAGATGTAATAAAAGACTAACATACAAAGGAAATCCCAAACCTAGTTAAATAAGTTAAAGAGTTTCTAGTATGTTTAGAATACCAATGAAGTTCCAATGGAATTACACTGATAAAACTTACCTATGAATACAACAAAGAGACTATTCTAGCACATATTAGGGAGGAAAGTAAAACTTCGGACGTTAGGAGCTCTCCCTACGTATCCAAACCATAGTTGCTGTGCACAACACATACATCAAAGGTGATAACGCATACTATGATCTGCAGGCTGCAGAAGATTAGGATGAGTACCAAATATATGGTACTCAATAGGAAACTACTAACTGGGCTCCATAGATAATATAGATATACACAACACATACATAGAAATGGAGTCGAAACCCTAATATTCAGCAACCACATAATAAATCTAATAAGGTAGCAAGTCAAAACTATCCAACTCATATTCAAGAAACTTAACATACTAAGGCTAAGGGAGTATTAAGGATAAACTATCTTATTCTGGCCATAATCAAGACTCTTAAAACTATATTGTATATCACTAGAAAATATATGAGTAAGGGCAAATGAATGACATATAACAGCATAAAAGCCCAAGGAATGAATATACAATCTAAATAAATTAAGGAACTAAGAGATATACGGTTATACCATAGCTACATTTAAACAGATAAACATATTTGTACAACATACATCAATTAAAGTTACAACCTAAATCATAAGATTGGAATCTTAAGACCTCATAATCATAGCTGGAACTAGTGCTAGTATAGTTAAGGTTTCTAATCCATACATCTAATTATGAATTAATCATGCATAATAATTTAATTGTACTGGGAAAGAGCCAATATCATACTTCAAGTTTCTATACAACTTCTTTAATAGAGTTGACACAAACTAGACATAACAATTATCATAAAAACAAAAATAACAATAGCAACGACAACATGAATAACTAGCTAGTCCAGACAAATAATACCTAACTGAGCCTATCACGAATCCCCCACGACCCTAGGCTATATTAGTTAAATCAACATATAAACACCACAAGCAATACTCATCACCCATAACTATGCAACCCCCCATAAGGTTGATAGATATAAGTGCATACTGTTGATAGGTAATGCACATGCAAGAATGAATGCAAAGATATAATCTGTGATACCACAATCGATTAAACACCATAATTAACCCATTGTATAACCTCACATCATTAGTATTATAATCAATATTTGGACTCAAACAGGTAAATATATAATTAATACCCAGAATTGAATAGATAAATATATAATTGATGCACAAACTTAAACCGGTAAATATATATTCAATTATCAGACTTGAACTAATAATTGGCTAAGGTAACGGTCTTGGCCAAGCAATCCATGACAGCATAATAGTGGGATAACTAGTCCATGCCTTGAATCACATAAAAATCCACTATATCCAAAATATTATAATCAGCATAAGTATCCACATCAATAACCATTTCAACACATGATCTGAAAATCAGATCCACTGCTAAAGAATCACCCATAGGAGTAGATATGCTCAATGGCACAAAGAATAAATCACAAAAAAACTCTAACTATGGTGCAAAAGAAGCAGTGATGTAAGAATAAGTGAATCCCAAATCAAATAAACTAAGGTTAGAATGGTGGAACACAAAATAACACAACACTCTGAGCTGAAGAAACAATTGCCACACAACTAGAGCAATCTAGTGAATAGTAACTAGGAAGTTCGTAAGTAAAACAGGAAATGAGAGCTGAACAAGAACCAAAAGATCTGGCTGACCCCGAGTAACCTCTATGACTATAATAACTTGAAGATGAACCTCTTGAAGACTGACCAGTGTCCTTACTAGGGTGATCACTAGAACTAGACTAACTTCTGTCAGTAATCTAACGTATTGCCTGAACATGTCAACAAGGTTTACTCTGAAACTAATAAGATAGATGCGGAGGATACCTACTCTGAGAACCACCATCTCTAGGTCAGGAACTACGGTGGATTCCACTGAATCTTCCCTGAAACCTAGGTAGTTTAATAAGCCCCTCACAATTCTCACTGTGTATCTCCTCGATCACTCGAGTGTGATCCGACACCTCAACAAAACACCTACCCACTACAACCAAACTCTAAGTAGCCATATGAATGGGAAGTCTCAACCCCCTAACAAAGTATAAAACTCTCTCATACTTAATATCCAGGATAGAAGTTGTATGCGAATTCAACTCAAGAAAATAAGCCTCATACTCAACAACTATCATGGAGCCCTACCCAAATCTAGGAAACTAATCTCTCAGGAAATATATATGGCTGGAAAATCTCAAAGAACTTAGTTTAAGACAAAAGAGAAGATCCATCTAATCTTTTGTCCTGACCCTATTCACGAGTCATGATGGAACCTACTAAAATGCTCTTGTAGGTAAGCCAACACCGTAACCTGAATGTAAGGCAATGGGTTACTTAAATAGAAATTCCCAAATAGGCCTACATATATGAATACAATTATAATAAATAGTGTTCCATTAAGAGAAGAAAATCAAAATGTTGATACCAATCCCGTAACCTGGTAATATCAGTACAAGAGAATTTAAGTAAGATAATAGGAAACACAACCCATTAGTCTAAAGAGTCAAAACACTGGTATTGAATATAAAGGACTTACTAAGGATAGTGGGAAATGGGTGACTCAAAACTCCAAGTGCTCACCCTATCTTCGGAAGATCAACACTGCATGATCTCAGCTCAGTGGCAGCAACTTGTATTTAGGTCTGCACATAAAAAATACAAAAGTGTAGTATAAGTACCAAAACCACAGGTAATCAGTAGGGGTCATAGGCCGATTGATCTAAATTATGATATAAAGATGAAATAAATAAAGAAAATAACTCTAAGCCAAGTTACAGAATCGAACCTGAATCATCTTCATCATCACTGTATAAAATAAATTATCAACTAGAATGAGAATACGATATATCATATTAATACATGCAGATACAATCATAAATAATAAGTAATGGATCCTAAAGCATAAAGAGACTAATATAATTACAACCATGTAAATACCAAGTTGGTGCACATACATCCATCAGATCAAAAAGTAAAAGAACCCACCACGGCATCCCATACCACCGGGAAGTACACCTAAAAGAACATAAGGTAAAGAACCCATCACAAAGTTCCATACCACAAGAGAATACATCAAAGGATTATATAAAGAAACATAAATAGATACATAACCAACTTCTTCTTTCCTTACTTTTCTATATTTCCCAACATCAGCCGATTGCTAACAATTATAATCATCAACTATTACTGAAATTAACTAACATATACCAAGGTAATAATACTCATAATCATATCACCATAAAGATGTGTATTTCATGAATATAATTTAATTACTCATTATTAATTAACCAATGATTATTAATAAATACTAGATTGCTAGTTATCAATGACCTCTATTTTTTAGGCTAACCAATTCTCACATAACCCTAACTCACGGCATTGTAACTAATGATTATTCACTAAATAACCAATATCTAACATTTAGTCAAGGTGAACTACTAGACCATAGATACCATTTAGCCAAAGAAAAAATCTAGTCATCATAATTGCATTAGTCACCATCTTGAAAAAGGCCGCTAATCATCATTCAAACACTTATCTATCTAACCGTTGACATCTTTTATTATCTAGCATTATTAATATACAAATTCTTAATGAATAGATAATAGAAATCATAATTTAGTCATCAATATCATTAATCATCACCAATGCTAACCTATTATCATCATTAGCTACATGACAACCATAATTGGTAGTTTCCACATTTCAACCAAACAAGGTTCATTAACTAGAACTCGAGACTTCTAGCCATCAAGTAAAATAGTCAGATAATAGTCAACTAGTTACCACATAGCTCATTATAATATGAAATATTCCTTGATTAAATTATTTACTCAATGATATATATACTCACTAGGTGAAACCCCAAATGCCACATAATATCCTGCTTACCAACTTTTCATAATATATTATTCGACATATACTATCTCTACTCACTATTTAACACTAGCACGAACTACACCACTTAACAAGTTATTATTATTGAAGAATTAATACTGGCATCCCAAAAATAATATCATACCTCTAATGCAGATACAAATGTAATCATAGAAATGCATAATCTCACATAAACCTATATATGCATGCTTACCATATATAACATCATTATATCCTATGGGCTTACTGTAATCATCATATCACTAATATATCCTTCAGACTTACCGGGTATCATTATATCATCAATATATCCTCTAGATATACTAGGCATCATCATAACATCAATATATCCTCCGAACTTAACTGACATCATCATAATATTGATATATCCTCCAGACTTACCGAACATCATCATTACTTTAATATATCCTCTATACTTATTGGGTATCATTTTAACATTAATATATCCTTTAGATTTACCAGGCATCATTATAACATCAATATATCCTCTGGACTTACTAGGCATCATCGTAACATTAATATATCTTCCAAACTTAGTGGGCATCATAATAATATCAATACATATAGAAGTAAGGAAGGACATACCATTATACATCCTCAATCGTTATCAACACAATATATTAATAGGTGCATGAACAAGAATATTCATATGGTATGAACACTCAATATATTACTGGGATTCACATAATCATTAGCATTTTATATATAAAGCCATAGTAATATCTTTGAGAGCCCCTCTTTATTAGCATGATTAGCATTATTAGCAAAAGAAGAATTTTAGCACAAACATTAGTTTAGTCACTCGCTTTGAACATAATATAAGTAATAACATATTCAAAGGCCCACATGGTAATTTAGTAAACGATTATAGGATAGCATAGTCATGGGTTCAATCTGTAAGACATTTCATTACAATCTAAGCATTATCAATAACCTAGCAACCAATTATACAAATTATTTCTGACACCATCATCATGAATAAACCATTTACCGGGGTTATCTATCATATTACCAAATGTATGTTCTATGTGTTTAACATGTATCTAGGTCACTAATGAAATTACACATCCAAAATTAAGGCGGGTGAAGTTCCCTTCTAATAACTCAAATTTCTCTTTAAGTCTAATTTCTACCCGGGACTAAACTAAGCTATCTAAGTCATTTCTTATAGGTTTATCAATCCACATTTGTTCTATGGTACAATTCTCCCTCAACTATTACTCTCAATTCATCCAAAGCAACTAGGGAAATTTTAACAACTATGCACAAAGAAGGTAAAATCACTATTTAGTATGAGTGACAAGGTCACTCCTGTCTAACAAGAGCAACTAGAGTATTCTCATGTTATTTATGAGATAATAAGTCTAACTAACAAAGGTTCTATACTATAAGTCACGTGTCATAAATTATAAGTTCAATAGACTAAGTGGATCAACAAATCCCAAACATTACTATCTACGATCTCAATACCTAAAACCCCACCCAATATTATCAAGATATTAAAGTCGTACTATAATAAAACTCAATCAAACAAGAAGTAAGCATAACCCATCTCAAATCTAACTATAGCTCACAAAATGATAAACTTTACTTTCCTTTTCCTCAAAGCTTCTTTATGGAGATAAGCTATCAAAAACACTATCTATGCATTATTATGAGAATATCAATACCCATACTGCACCATTGTGATTTGGGTCCAGAACTACACCAAAACCCCCAAGTAGGTCCTACGTACAGAAAATAAGTTTTCGAGACCAAACCATTGTTCAAATACCATTCGGGATACACATCCCTCAAGAAATTGGTGAAAATCAATAATATTTGGGCTAAAATTAAGCCTTAAGCTAGTTGGGGTTTTTGGTCAAATAATAAAGAATTCAATACAAAAATGAAGGATTTCATACCTTTATTCATTGTTAATCATAAATATTCAAGTTATTCAAGCTTCTAATAAATATTCAAGACTTAATTTGAGAACTATACACTCTATTAGGGTTTATGGGACTCAATGTAATAAAAAAGTAGCTAGTTCTTGAACAAAAAATGCATTTAAATACCCTTTCCTAGGTCCTCGATTATTGAAACCATGAGTACATAGGCCAAAATCACGATAGATCCTCTGCAATTACAGTACTCTTTGCTGCACTAGATAACAACTGAAACTTGATATAAATTCCAAGTTTTGTCTAATTCCCTCGGATGAATCCAGAATCCAATATGGGTAGACAAAATATTCACCCACACTAATTTTTAAATTCTTTACGCTTTGGAAAAGTTAGAATTTTCATCCAAGGTTATTTTGACCAAATATGGACCCCACACTAGAATTTCTTATTTATTATCTTTTTGACCAATAGGTCAAAATGAGTTTGGGTACATCGAGACTCAAACCAAAGGTCTACACAACATAAAATTAATATTCCAGAGATGCTGGTGTAGTCAAAATTTGTATCTAGTATCATTTTATTAAGGTTTTTGCACGATGGGCATTTGGAAATATAGAACACTTTAAAATAGGGAAATAATTCAAATAACTAAATGAACTACCCAGTAACTGAACTATTAGTTCCAGGAAGTTACCAATGGATTGGGTCAGCTATGGGAAAGCTCTAATAGAAAAAATAAGCAGAATCACAAGAAATAACTTGAAGGGTCATTAAAACCTCCACTACTAAAGAACTTTCATACACAA